>NC_084549.2:3220000-3372500 GCF_033978685.3 Nerophis lumbriciformis
ATAAGTTGGTGTATTACCTGATTCTGATGACTTGCATTGATTGTAATCAGACAGTGGTTGGTTTTTGGCATCTTATTTGTCCAGCTTCCGTACTCCTTTGTATACACTTTACAAGAAATACATTGTCGGCAAACTCCGTAGCTTGCTAGCTTGTGCACGCCAGCTTTCTGAGACTCTTATTTTGGTAGCGCAGGCAGGATGAAACAGAGCTTTTATTGTGCAACTGTGCAGTCGGTCTTTGGAGTTTTGACGACAGGTACGGCGCCAGAGTCTGTTGAAATAAAGTGTTTCTCGCCTTCCAGTCGGTCATTTGAATGAGCTGGCAGCAGCCGGCGTCATCTCAGAAGACCCTCGGGTGCCGTGAATGTCAATCAAGTGACGAAAGTGACGTCATAGTGAAGATTTATGATCGCTCATTTTTAGGACTATTTTTTTAATGCCTGGCTGGTGATCGACTGAGAAACTATTGTGTTGGTCATGAGAAACAATTGTGTTGGTCCTGAGAAACTATTAAGTTGGTCATGAGAAACTATTGTGTTGGTCCTGAGAAACTATTGTGTTGGTCAAGAGAAACTATTGTGTTGGTCATGAGAAACTATTAAGTTGGTCATGAGAAACTATTGTGTTGGTCCTGAGAAACTATTGTGTTGGTCAAGAGAAACTATTGTGTTGGTCCTGAGAAACTATTAAGTTGGTCATGAGAAACTATTGTGTTGGTCCTGAGAAACTATTGTGTTGGTCAAGAGAAACTATTGTGTTGGTCATGAGAAACTATTAAATTGGTCATGAGAAACTATTGTGTTGGTCCTGAGAAACTATTAAGTTGGTCATGAGAAACTATTGTGTTGGTCATGAGAAACTATTGTGTTGGTCCTGAGAAACTATTAAGTTGGTCATGAGAAACTATTGTGTTGGTCCTGAGAAACTATTAAGTTGGTCATGAGAAACTATTGTGTTGGTCAAGAGAAAATATTGTGTTGGTCATGAGAAACTATTGTGTTGGTCATGAGAAACTATTGTGTTGGTCATGAGAAACTATTGTGTTGGTCACGAGAAACTATTGTGTTGGTCATGAGAAACTATTGTGTTGGTTTTAAGAATGTAATAGAAAATATCAATACAAAGTGTCAAGACTGAATAAACTCTCTGCTGCTGCAGCAACAGAGACCCTAACCCTAACCCTAACCCTAGGGTTAGGGTAATGTTAGGGTTAGGGTTAAGGTTAGGGTTAGGTTTAGCATTAAGGTTAGGGTTAGGGTTATGGTTAGGGTTAGGTTTAGCATTAAGGTTAGCGTTAGGGTTAGGGTTAGGGTTAAGGTTAGGGTTAGGTTTAGCATTATGTTTAGGGTTAGGGTTAGGGTTAGGTTAGAGGGTTAGGGTTAGGGTTAGGGTTAGGGGACCCTAACAGAGACCCTAACCCTAACCCTAGGATTAGGGTTAGGGTAATGTTAGGGTTAGGGTTAAGGTTAAGGTTTAGCATTAAGGTTAGGGTTAGGGTTAGGGTTATGGTTAGGGTTAGGTTTAGCATTAAGGTTAGCGTTAGCGTTAGGGTTAGGGTTAGGGTTAAGGTTAGGGTTAGGTTTAGCATTAAGGTTAGGGGTAGGGTTAGGGTTAGGGTTAGGGTTAGGTTAGATACAGTCTATAGGTCCCTAAGATATATAGATATCTAATCTATTCATACATTGTTTATGTAGGATATACGCATGTATATATAACCTAATCATATTGTTTCTTTAACTTAAAAACAGCTGACCGTTTTTTTAGGGTTGGGTTAGGGTTAGGGTTAGGGTTAGGGTTGGGGTTGGGTATTAGGGTTAGGGTTAGGTTTAGGGTTAGGGTTTGGGTTGGGGTTGGGGTTAAGGTTGTGTTACAGTTATAGTTAGGGTTAAGGTTAGGTTTAGTGTTAGGGTTAGGGTTAGGGTTAGGGTTGGGGTTGGGGATTAGGGTTAGGGTTAGGTTTAGGGTTAGGGTTTGGGTTGGGGTTGGGGTTAAGGTTGTGTTACAGTTATAGTTAGGGTTAAGGTTAGGTTTAGTGTTAGGGTTAGGGTTAGGGTTGGGGTTTGGGTTTGATACAGTCTATAGGTCCCTAAGATATATAGATATCTAATGTATTTATACATTGTTTATGTAGGATATACGCATGTATATATAACCTAATCATATTGTTTCTTTAACTTAAAAATAGCTGACCGTTTTTTTAGGGTTAGGGTTAGGGTTGGAGTTTAGGATTAGGGTTAGGGTTAGGGTTGGGGTTAGGGTTAGGATTATGGTTAGGATTAGGAATAGGGTTAGGGTTAGGCATAAAGAAAAAGAGTTGGTTAGAGTTTGGGCTAGCGTTGAGGGTTAGGGTTAGGGTTGGGGTTGGAGTTAGGATTAGGGTTAGGGTTGGGGTTAGGGTTGGATACAGTCTATCGGTCCCTAAGATATATAGTTTTCTCATGTATTCATACATTGTTTATGTAGGATATACGCATGTATATATAACCTAATCATATTGTTTAGGGTTAGGGTTAGGTTTAGGGGTTAGAGTTAGGGTTGGGGTTGGGGTTGGGGTTAGGTTAGATACAGTCTATGGGTCCCTATGATATATAGATAGGGTTAGGGTTAGGGTTAGGGTTAGGGTTAGGTTTAGCGTTAAGGTTAGGGTTAGGGTTAGGTTTAGGGTTTAGGGTTAGAGTTAGGGTTAGGTTAGATACAGTCTATAGGTCTCTATGATATATAGATGTCTAATGTATTCATACATTGTTTATGTAGGATATACGCATGTATATATAACCTAATCATATTGTTTCTTTAACTTAAAAATAGCCGACCGTTTTTTTAGGGTTAAGGTTAGGGTTGGATTTAGGGTTAGGGTTGGGGTTTAGGATTAGGGTTAGGGTTAGGGTTGGGTTAGAGTTAGGGTTAGGGTTGTGTTACTGTTGGGGTTAGGGTTAGGTTTAGCATTAAGGTTAGGGTTAGGGTTAGGATTGGGGTTAGGGTTAGATACAGTCTATAGGTCCCTAAGATATATAGATATCTAATGTATTCATACATTGTTTATGTAGGATATACGCATGTATATAGAACCTGATCATACTGTTTCTTTAACTTAAAAATAGCTGACCTGTTTTTTAGGGTTAGGGTTAGGGTTAGGGTTAGGGTTGGGGTTTAGGATTAGGGTTAGGGTTGGGGTTGGGGTTAGGTTTAGGATTAGGGTTAGGATTAGGGTTAGGATTAGAATTAGGGTTAGGGTTAGGCATAAAGAAAAATAGTTGGTTAGGGTTAGGGCTAGGGTTGGGGTTTAGGATTAGGGTTAGGGTTAGGGCTGGGGTTGGGGTTGGGGTTAGGGTTGTGTTACGGTTAGGGTTAGGTTTAGGGTTGGGGTTGGGGTTAGGGTTAGGGTTAGGATTAGGGTTAGGTTTAGGATTAGGGTTGGGGTTGGTGTTGGGGTTAGGTTTAGGATTAGGGTTAGGGTTAGAGGGTTAGGGTTAGGTTTAGCATTAAGGTTAGGGTTAGGGTTAAGGTTAGGGTTAGGTTTAGCATTAAGGTTAGGGTTAGGGTTATGGTTAGGGTTAGGTTTAGCATTAAGGTTAGCGTTAGGGTTAGGGTTAAGGTTAGTGTTAGGTTTAGCATTAAGTTTAGGGTTAGGGTTAGGTTTAGGTTAGAGGGTTAGGGTTAGGGTTAGGGTTAGGGGACCCTAACAGAGACCCTAACCCTAACCCTAACCCTAGGATTAGGGTTAGGGTAATGTTAGGGTTAGGGTTAAGGTTAGGGTTAGTTTTAGCATTAAGGTTAGGGTTAGGGTTAAGGTTAGGGTTAGGTTTAGCATTAAGCTTAGGGTTAGGGTTAGGGTTAGGTTAGATACAGTCTATAGGTCCCTAAAATATATAGATATCTAATGTATTCATACATTGTTTATGTAGGATATACGCATGTATATATAACCTAATCATATTGTTTCTTTAACTTAAAAATAGCTGACCGTTTTTTTAGGGTTGGGTTAGGGTTAGGGTTAGGGTTGGGGATTAGGGTTAGGGTTAGGTTTAGGGTTAGGGTTTGGGTTGGGGTTGGGGTTAAGGTTGTGTTACAGTTAGGGTTAGGGTTAAGGTTAGGCTTAGTGTTAGGGTTGGGGTTTGGGTTAGATACAGTCTATCGGTCCCTAAGATATATAGATATCTAATGTATTTATACATTGTTTATGTAGGAAATACGCATGTATATATAACCTAATCATATTGTTTCTTTAACTTAAAAATAGCTGACCGGTTTTTTAGGATTAGGGTTAGGGTTGGGGTTTAGGATTAGGGTTAGGGTTGGGGTTGGGGTTGGGGTTAGGGTTGGGTTAGGGTTAGGGTTGTGTTACAGTTAGGGTTAGGGTTAAGGTTAGGCTTAGTGTTAGGGTTAGGGTTAGGGTTGGGGTTTGGGTTGGATACAGTCTATAGGTCCCTAAATTATATAGTTATCTAGTGTATTCATACATTGTTTATGTAGGATATATGCATGTATATATAACCTCATCATATTGTTTCTATAACTTAAAAATAGCTGACCGTTTTTTTAGGGTTAGGGTTAGGGTTGGAGTTTAGGATTAGGGTTAGGGTTGGGGTTAGGGTTAGGATTAGGGTTAGGATTAGGAATAGGGTTAGGGTTAGGCATAAAGAAAAACAGTTGGTTAGAGTTTGGGCTAGCGTTGAGGGTTAGGGTTAGGGTTAGGGTTGGGGTTGGAGTTAGGATTAGGGTTAGGGTTGGGGTTAGGGTTAGATACAGTCTATCGGTCCCTAAGATATATAGATTTCTCATGTAATCATACATTGTTTATGTAGGATATACGCATGTATATATAACCTAATCATATTGTTTAGGGTTAGGGTTAGGTTTAGGGGTTAGGGTTAGGGTTGGGGTTGGGGTTGGGGTTAGATTAGATACAGTCTATGGGTCCCTATGATATATAGATAGGGTTAGGGTTAGGGTTAGGTTTAGCGTTAGGGTTAGGGTTAGGTTTAGGGTTTAGGGTTAGGGTTAGGGTTATGTTAGATACAGTCTATAGGTCTCTATTATATATAGATGTCTAATGTATTCATACATTGTTTATATAGGATATATGCATGTATATATAACCTAATCATATTGTTTCTTTAACTTAAAAATAGCCGACCGTTTTTTTAGGGTTAGTGTTAGGGTTAGGGTTGGGGTTTAGGATTAGGGTTAGGGTTAGGGTTGGGTTAGAGTTAGGGTTAGGGTTGTGTTACAGTTAGGGTTAGGGTTAGGTTTAGCATTAAGGTTAGGGTTAGGGTTAGGATTGGGGTTAGGGTTAGATACAGTCTATAGGTCCCTAAGATATATAGATATCTAATGTATTCATACATTGTTTATGTAGGATATACACATGTATATAGAACCTGATCATACTGTTTCTTTAACTTAAAAATAGCTGACCTGTTTTTTAGGGTTAGGGTTAGGGTTAGGGTTAGGGTTGGGGTTTAGGATTAGGGTTAGGGTTGGGGTTGGGGTTAGGTTTAGGATTAGGGTTAGGATTAGGGTTAGGATTAGAATTAGGGTTAGGGTTAGGCATAAAGAAAAATAGTTGGTTAGGGTTAGGGCTAGGGTTGGGGTTTAGGATTAGGGTTAGGGTTAGGGTTAGGGCTGGGGTTGGGGTTGGGGTTAGGGTTATGTTACGGTTAGGGTTAGGTTTAGGGTTGGGGTTGGGGTTAAGGTTAGGGTTAGGATTAGGGTTAGGTTTAGGATTAGGGTTGGGGTTGGTGTTGGGGTTAGGTTTAGGATTAGGGTTAGGGTTAGAGGGTTAGGGTTAGGGTTAGGGTTAGGGTTGGGGTTGGGGTTAGGGTTAGGGTTAGGATAAGGGTTAGGTTTTAAGATTAGGGTTAGGGTTAGGCATAAAGAAAAAGAGTTGGTTAGGGTTAGGGCTAGGGTTGGGGGTGGGGTTAGGATTAGGGTTAGGGTTAGGTTTAGGCATAAAGAAAGAGAGTTGGTTAGGGTTAGGACTGGGGTTGGGGTTGGGGTTAGGGTTGTGTTACGGTTAGGGTTAGGTTTAGGGTTAGGGTTGGGGTTGGGGTTAGGATTAGGGTTAGGGTTAGGGTTAGATACAGTCTATCGGCCCTTAAGATATATAGATATCTAATGTATTCATATATTGTTTATGGAGGATATACGCATGTATATATAACCTAATCATATTGTTTCTTGAACTTAAAAATAGCCGACCGTTTTTTTAGGGTTAGGGTTAGGGTTAAGGTTAAGGTTAGGGTTGGGGTTTAGGATTAGGGTTAGGGTTAGGTTTAGGGTTAGGGTTAGGGTTGGGTTAGGGTTAGGGTTAAGGTTTTGTTACAGTTAGGGTTAGGGTTAAGGTTAGGCTTAGTGTTATGGTTAGGGTTGGGGTTAGGGTTAGATACAGGCTATAGGTCCCTATGATATATAGGTATTTAATGTATTCATACATTGTTTATGTAGGATATATGCATGTATATATAACCTAACCATAATGTTTCTTTAACTTAAAAATAGCTGACCGTTTTTTTAGGGTTAGGGTTAGGGTTAGGGTTAGGGTTGGGGTTAGGGTTAGGGTTAGGGTTGGGGTTGGGGTTAGGGTTAGATACAGTCTATCGGTCCCTAAGATATATAGATATCTAATGTATTCATACATTGTTTATGTAGGATATACGCATGTATATATATCAGTGACGTGTGGTGAGGTTGATGGCTGGTGAGGCACTGACTTCATCACAGTCAGATTTACAAACATATGAACCCTAAAGAGTATCTTATTCACCATTTGATTGGCAGCAGTTAACGGGTTATGTTTAAAAGCTCATACCAGCATTCTTCCCTGCTTGGCACTCAGCATCAAGGCTTGGAATTGGGGGTTATATCACCAAAAATGATTCCCAGGCGTGGCGCCGCTGCTGCCCACTGCTCCCCTCACCTCCCAGTGGGTGATCAAGGGGATGGGTCAAATGCAGAGGACAAATTTCATTACACCTAGTGTGTGTGTGACAATCATTGGTACTTTAACTTAACTTTAACTTTACACATACAAACTGTTGCACACAAAAAAGCACATTTAATAAAAAAAACGTTATTATTGTCTTACCTTTACTTATAAATTAAGTCCATGCGCCGCAACTAAAGCCCTCACTTCAACTTTCCACGTGCAAGATTGAATCTATTTAAAAAAGTGTAACCGAGGGTTTATAAATGTCGCCTATACTGTATGAAACTACAAAATAACAAACACGGAGGCTCCAGTTTACACGAGGACCACTTTATTTACCTTCTTTCAAAAACCTCCGCAACGTGACATCACTTCCGCTCTTAGCGCCTTCAAAATAAGAGCTCAAGGCATATACTGTATAACAGCGCATAACAGGAACTTAACATCACAAAGAGGAAAGCCCATGAAAATAGGTTACAAAAGTTATTTAATAAGAAGCCAAAAAGTGCAAAAACAATAATGTTCGTGTTGGAGGAGTTGTGAATTAGGTACACCTGCAGTCTGCAGGTGTACCTAATGTTGTGTCCCTGCAGTCATTCACAACTCCTCCAACACCAACATTATTGTTTTTGCACTTTTTGGCTTCTTATGAAATAATTTTTTTAAATAGATTCAATCTTGCACGTGGAAAGTTTAAGTGTGGGCTTTAGTTGATATAACAATTCTACGGCGGGGGTGCAGGAGGCGGGGCTACTGGAACCTCAGCCAGTGCGTCTTTTGCAGCAGTTTTATGATCGCTCAGCACAAGAAATACGTTACACACATACAGTTGTTGACAAAATACACTGTACATTATATACCTCAGCTAACTAAACTATGGAAATGTATAATATAATTCATATAGCAATACAGTCTCACTGCACAGCAGACCAGCAGTTAGCCGAGTCATTGCGCAATCCATGTTGAGGCACTGAGTGACGTGCCTCAACTGGCTGCTGTTCACCGCACCGTCTCTTCTCAGTATTTGAACGGCAAATGTGAAAATTCAGCGATTTTGAATAAAAATAATCTAAAACTGGTGAAGTTAAATGGAAAATAACTTTATAGTATAATCACTGGATACATTTAACAATTTAATTAACTCTAGTGACTGCACGTCACTGATATATAACCTAATCATATTGTTTCTTGAACTTAAAAATAGCTAACCGTTTTTTTAGGGTTACGGTTTGGGTTTAGGATTAGGGTTAGGGTTAGGGTTAGGGTTGGGGTTGGGGTTAGGGTTAGGATTAGGCTTAGGGTTGGGGTTGGGGATAGGGTTAGGATTAGGGTTAGGGTTAGGCATAAAGAAAAAGAGTTGGTTAGGGTTTGGGCTAGGGTTGGGGTTTAGGGTTAGGGTTGGGGTTAGGGTTTGGGTTAGGGCTAGGGTTGTGTTAGGTTTAAGATTAGGGTTAGGGTTAGGGTTAGGGTTAGATACACTCTATCGGTCCCTAAAATATATAGATTTCTAATGTATTCATACATTGTTTATGTAGGATATGCGCATGTATATATAACCTCATCATATCATGTTTAGGGTTAGGTTTAGGGGTTAGGGTCGGGGTTAGGAATAGGGTTAGGGTTAGGCATAAAAAAAGAGTTGGTTAGGGTTAGGGCTAGGGTTGGGGTTTAGAATTAGGGTTTGGGTTAGGGCTAGGGGTGTGTCAGGTTAGGGTTAGGGTTTGGGTTGGGGTTGGGGTTTGGGTTAGGATTAGGGCTAGGGTTGGGGGTTAGGGTTAGGGTTAGGGTTAGGGTTAGGGTTAAGGTTAGGGTTAGTCTTAGGGTTAGGGTTGGGTTAGGGTTAGGGTTAGGGTTGTGTTACAGTTAGGGTTAGAGTTAAGGTTAGGCTTAGTGTTAGGGTTAGGGTTGGGGTTGGAGTTAGGGTTAGGTTTAGGATTAGGGTTAGGGTTAGGGTTGGGGTTAGGGTTAGGGTTAGGATTAGGGTTAGGGTTAGGATTAGGGTTAGGGTTAGGTTTTAAGGTTAGGGTTGGGGTTGGGGATAGGGTTAGGATTAGGGTTAGGATTAGGATTAGGGTTAGGGTTAGGCATAAAGAAAAAGAGTTGGTTAGGGTTTGGGCTAGGGTTGGGGTTTAGGGTTAGGGTTGGGGTTAGGGTTTGGGTTAGGGCTAGGGTTGTGTTAGGTTTAAGATTAGGGTTAGGGTTAGGGTTAGGGTTAGATACACTCTATCGGTCCCTAAAATATATAGATTTCTAATGTATTCATACATTGTTTATGTAGGATATACGCATGTATATATAACCTCATCATATCATGTTTAGGGTTAGGTTTAGGGGTTAGGGTCGGGGTTAGGAATAGGGTTAGGGTTAGGCATAAAAAAAGAGTTGGTTAGGGTTAGGGCTAGGGTTGGGGTTTAGAATTAGGGTTTGGGTTAGGGCTAGGGGTGTGTCAGGTTAGGGTTAGAGTTTGGGTTTGGGTTGGGGTTTGGGTTAGGATTAGGGCTAGGGTTGGGGGTTAGGGTTAGGGTTAGGGTTAGGTTTAGGGTTAGGGTTAGGGTTAGTCTTAGGGTTAGGGTTGGGTTAGGGTTAGGGTTAGGGTTGTGTTACAGTTAGGGTTAGAGTTAAGGTTAGGCTTAGTGTTAGGGTTAGGGTTGGGGTTGGGGTTAGGGTTAGGTTTAGGATTAGGGTTAGGGTTAGGGTTGGGGTTAGGGTTAGGGTTAGGATTAGGGTTAGGATTAGGGTTAGGGTTAGGTTTTAGGATTAGGGATAGGGTTAGGCATAAAGTAAACACGTTGGTTAGGGTTAGGGTTAGGGGTTAGGGTTAGGGTTAGGATTAGGGTTAGGGTTAGGCATAAAGAAAAATAGTTGGTTAGGGTTAGGGTTAGGGTTAGGGCTAGGGTTGGGGTTTAGGATTAGGGTTAGGGTTAGGGCTAGGGTTGTGTCAGGTTAGGGTTAGGGTTTGGGTTGGGGTTTGGGTTAGGATTAGGGTTAGGGTTAGGGTTGGGGTTAGGGTTGGGGTTGGGGTTAGGGTTAGGGTTCGGGTTAGGGTTAGGCTTAGGGTTAGGGTTAGGGTTAGGGTTGTGTTACAGTTAGGGTTAGAGTTAAGGTTAGGCTTAGTGTTAGGGTTAGGGTTAGGGTTTGGGTTTGGGTCTGATACAGTCTATAGGTCCCTACGATATATAGATATCTAATGTATTCATACATTGTTTATGTAGGATATACGCATGTATATATAACCTCATCATATTGTTTCTTTAATTTAAAAATAGATGACCGTTTTTTTAGGGTTAGGGTTGGGGTTAGGGTTAGGGTAACGGTTAGGATTAGGGTTAGGTTTAGGATTAGGGTTGGGGTTAGGGTTAGGATTAGGGTTAGGGTTAGGGTTAGGATTAGGGTTAGGGTTAGGGTTAGGGTCAGAGGGTTAGGGTTAGGGTTAGGGTTAGGGTTGGGGTTAGGGTTAGGGTTAGGATTAGGGTTAGGTTTAGGGTTAGGGTTAGGGTTAGGGTTGGGGTTAGGGTTAGGGTTAGGATTAGGGTTAGGTTTAGGATTAGGGTTAGGGTTAGGGTTAGGCATAAAGAAAATGAGTTGGTTAGGGTTAGGTTAGATACAGTCTATCAGTCCCTAAGATATATAGATATCTAATGTATTCATACATTGTTTATGTAGGATATAC
Source organism: Nerophis lumbriciformis (assembly GCF_033978685.3). Classification (NCBI taxonomy): domain Eukaryota; kingdom Metazoa; phylum Chordata; class Actinopteri; order Syngnathiformes; family Syngnathidae; genus Nerophis; species Nerophis lumbriciformis. The sequence continues at coordinate 3,230,599 of NC_084549.2, forward strand.
GCATGTATATATAATCTCATCATATTGTTTCTTTAACTTAAAAATAGCTGACCGTTTTTTTAGGGGTAGAGTTAGGGTTGGGGTTTAGGGTTAGGGTTAGGATTAGGGCTAGGGTTGTGTTACGGTTAGGGTTGGGGTTGGGGTTAGGGTTAGGATTAGGGTTAGGGTTAGGTTTGAATTAGATACAGTCTATCGGTTCCTAAAATATATAGATATATAATGTATTCATACATTGTTTATGTAGGATATACGCATGTATATATATAGGGTTAGGGTTAGGGTTAGGGGTTAGGGTTAGGGTTGGGGTTGGGGTTAGGATTAGGGTTAGGGTTAGGCAGAAAGAAAAAGAGTTGGTTAGGGTTAGGGATAGGGTTGGGGTTTAGGATTAGGGTTAGGGTTAGGGCTAGGGTTGTGTCAGGTTAGGGTTAGGGTTTGGGTTGGGGTTGGGGTTTGGGTTAGGATTAGGTTTAGGGTTAGGGTTAGATACAGTCTATCGGTCCCTAAAATATATAGATATCTAATGCATTCATACATTGTTTATGTACGGTTAGGGTTAGGGTTAGGGGTTAGGGTTAGATACAGTCTATAGGTCCCTAAGATATATAGATATCTAATGTATTCATACATTGTTTATATAGGATATACGCATGTATATATAACCTAATCATATTGTTTCTTTAATTTAAAAATAGCTGACCGTTTTTTCCCCCTTCTCTGGGATTATATTCCCAGTTTTGATCTCGGGCGTCTGGTCACTTATAGCCATACTTGCCAACCCTTCCGAATTTTCCGGGAGGCTCCTGAAAATTAAATGTCTCTCCCGAAAATCTCCCGGGACAACCATTCTCCCGACTTTCTCCCGATTTCCAGCCGGACAACAAGGCACGCCCCCTCCAGGTCCATGCGGACCTGAGTGAAAGACAGCCTTTCGTCATGACCGCTTTTTCTCCATATAAACAGCGTGCCGGCCCACTCACGTTATAACATTTACGGCTTTTGTGGAGTGCACAACTGCACACTCAACAAGAAGGAGACGAAGCAGAAGAACGAAGAAGAGACAATCATGGCGACGACGAGTAAGAAGAAGAAGTACGCTTGCAAGTCATCAGAGAGGGTGTTGAGCATGGTTAGAAAGATAGTGAGAGAGAATAGAACGAGGATGGACAATTCAACCCTTAACTCACTCCTTTCCTGCAAATTAAATTTCACAGATGCTGCCCATACCTATGCTCCTTCAAAGGCTGTGCTACTGGCTGCAAAGCATTGCACTTCAAATACAACAATGAGTAGAGAGGAGTGTTATGTGTGTGTTTATGTGTAAATAAATGAACACTGCAATATATATATATATATATATATATATATATATATATATATATATATATATATATATATATATATATATATATATATATATATATATATTTTATTATATATCATAAATATATATAATATTTTATGATATATAATAAAATAAATATATATATATAGCTAGAATTAACTGAAAGTCAAGTATTTATTTTATTTATATATATATATATATATAATATATATATATATATATATATATATATATATATATATATATATATGTATATATATATATATATATATATATATATATATATATATATATATATATATATATATATATATATATATATATATATATATATATATATATTGTATATATATATATACTGTATATTAGAGATGCGCGGTTTGCGGACACAACCGCGGAGTCCGTGGATTATCCGCGGATCGGGCGGTTGAAATAAAAAAAATTTTGATTTTATCCGCGGGTCGGGTCGGGCGGTTGAAATAAAAAAAAATTAGATTTTAAATAGATTCAGGCGGGTGGCAGTTAAACCAATTGGTAAATATATATACATAGTTAAATGTTGTTACCCACATACGAAAAACGAGCAGGCACCTGCAGCATATGCCACAACAGAAGAAGAAAAAAAAAAGAGATGGACACTTTTACGGAGCGGAGAAGGGACGCCTCGCCGGGGTCCGGGACCGAGGCCCCTTTCCCCGAGAGGGCCCCACCGGGAGCCGTAGCTGAGGCGATCCGCGAGAAGGGCCCGACGCACGTCCAGGGTCACCACCGCGCCCACCGCACCGACACCCCGCCTCGTCCGCCTTCGCCGCGGCCGGCGTCACGCGCAGCAGGTAAGCAGCTTACCTGCCCGCCACCCCCGTGGCCGGGGGCTCGTAACAGGGGTCACTCCGCGCGCTCCGCCCGCGCAGCATACCTGCCCGCCACCCCCGTTGCCGGGGGCTCGTAACAGGGGTCACTCCGCGCGCAGTGCGCTCACGAAAGGGGTGGGGCTCACCCTGGTTGATATAGACAGCAGGACGGTGGCCATGGAAGTCGGAACCCGCTAAGGAGTGTGTAACAACCCACCTGCCGAATCAACTAGCCCTGAAAATGGATGGCGCTGGAGCGTCGGGCCCATACCCGGCCGTCGCCGGCAGCGAGACGCGCTTGGAGGTGCGCGTCTGGGTCGTGACAGCGTGGCACGCGAATGTCTGTACTGCATTGGATCAGTCTCCTTTCTTTAACAGGCAAAAGCTTTATAACCTCACTAATGCCTTGCATCGTCTATATTAGATATATAACAACGGGCGGGTGCGGTTCTGATTAAATGTTAGAACCGGGTGGATGGCGGATGGTTGACGACTTTCTGATGCGGTTGCGGATGAAATATTTGCCTATCCGCGCATCTCTACTGTGTATATATATATATATATATATATATATATATATATATATATATATATATATATATATATATATATATATATATATGAAATGCTTGAATTTCAGTGAATTCTAGCTATAAATATACTCCTCCCCCTTAACCCCGCCCCCCGCCCCCACCCACCTCAACTAATCTTTGGGTTTTGGAAAGTAGCAAGTCTTGTCAAGTCAAAAGGCTCAAGTCCAAGTGAAGTCACAAGTCATTGACGTTGAAGTCTAAGTCGAGTTGCAAGTCTCTTTACATTTTGTCAAGTCCAGTCTAAAGTCATCAAATTCATGACTCGAGTCCAAGTCATGTGACTCGAGTCCACACCTCTGCTAAATACTCACACTGGACTTCCTCAGAGGTCACATGACACTGACAGGACCGAATGAAACCATGAATGAATGACAGCAGAGTACTCATATCACTCTTGTCACATAGAGGATCTTTGACAAGTGTTGTTTGCAGCAAGGCTTTAATAAATAGCAGACTGTTCCTGTCATGTCGTATAGAGGATCTTTGACAAGTGTTCTTTACAGTAAGTTTAAAAAAATAGCAGACTGTTCCTGTCATATAGAGGATCTTTGACAAGTGTTCTTACAGTAAGTTTAAAAAAATAGCAGATTGTTCCTGTCATATAGAGGATCTTTGACAAGTGTTGTTTGCAGTAAGGCTTTAAAAAGGGCAGATCGCTCCTGTCATACAGAGGATCTTTGACAAGTGTTGTTTTCATTAAGTTTTAAATACAGCAGATTGCTCCTGTCATATAGAGGATCTTTGACAAGTGTTGTTTGCAGTAGGGCTTTAAAAAGAGCAGATCGCTCCTGTCATATAGAGGATCTTTGACAAGTGTTGTTTTCATTAAGTTTTAAATACAGCAGATTGCTCCTGTCATATAGAGGATCTTTGACAAGTGTTGTTTGCAGTAAGGCTTTAAAAAGAGCAGATCGCTCCTGTCATACAGAGGATCTTTGACAAGTGTTGTTTTCATTAAGTTTTAAATACAGCAGATTGCTCCTGTCATATAGAGGATCTTTGACAAGTGTTGTTTGCAGTAAGGCTTTAAAAAGAGCAGATCGCTCCTGTCATATGGTATAGAGGATCTTTGACAAGTGTTGTTTGCAGTAAGGCTTTAAAAAGAGCAGATTGTTCCTGTCATATAGAGGATCTTTGACAAGTGTTGTTTGCAGTAAATTAAAAAAAATAGCAGATTGTTCCTGTCATATAGAGGATCTTTGACAAGTCTTGTTTGCAGTAAGTTTAAAAAAATAGCAGATTGTTCCTGTCATATAGAGGATCTTTGACAAGTCTTGTTTGCAGTAAGTTTAAAAAAATAGCAGATTGTTCCTGTCATATAGAGGATCTTTGACAAGTCTTGTTTGCAGTAAGTTTAAAAAAATAGCAGATTGTTCCTGTCATATTGTATAGAGGATCTTTGACAGGTGTAATTTGCAGTAAAGCTTTAAAAAATGATACAATTGTAAATTAAATGAATGGAAAAACGGTACCACTGTTTTTTTTAACGTACAAATTCATGCAAGTTTTTTATACTGTACAATCCACCGTTGTTGTGTTTTATAGTGTATTATTACTCTCTATTGAAAGTGGATTTTACTGTAAAAAATGTTTACTGTAAAATTTTTACATGAACAGTTTGTTGGATTACTTGCTTTGAAATCATTTAAGTATTTATCTTTATTTGAACAATAACATTGTTTTGAAATGTATGATGTACGGTATCATATCGCCGTCACAATGTAAACAAATGCCATGGGTGGATCTACACCTGACATCCACTGTAATGATACCAAGTACAATAACGTATCTAGTCGATACTACTATGATTACATCGATATTTTTTCCTTTTTTAAATGTATATTATGTTTATAAAGTCAGCAAATATGTCCCTGGACACATGAGGACTTTGAATATGACCAATGTATGATCCTGTAACTACTTGGTATCACATCCATACCTAAATGTGTGGTATCATCCAAAACTAATGTCAAGTATCAAAAAAGAGAAGAATAAGTGATTATTACATTTTAACAGAAGTGTAGATAGAACATGCTAAAACAAAAAATAAGCAGATATTAACAGTAAATGAACAAGTAGATTAATAATACATTTTTACAGTTTGTCCCTCATAATGTGTACAAAATAATAGGTGTATAAATGACACAATATGTTACTGCATAGACTAATTAGGAGTCTTTGTTTGTTTACTTACTACTAAAAGACAAGTTATTATATTTTATTTAAGGACTCAATTACAATAATAAACATATGTTTCATGTACACTAAGATTTTTTGTTAAAATAAAGTCAATAATGACTGTTTTTTGTGGTACCCTTTATTTAGAAACAATACCAACATGCATTTTGGTACCGGTGTCGGTACCAAAATATTGGTATCGGGACAACACTGGTATGAAGATATAATATTTTGCTTTATTATTAGAGATGATTAAAGTGTAAATTTATGCAATTGTACACATTACATTTATTTGTGTAATACATTTGTTAAGAAAAGATAAAAGTACTTTTGTTAATGTGTAAGTTATCACACAACTTTAGTATGCTTAAAGTCTGTTGCTATGGTTATTAGCTATTGTGCTCAAACTGTACTTTTTCTATCTGTGCAAGGACACAACTTCTTGTCTGAGGGGTGGCCTCAGCCGCAGATGTTATCTTTGTTTTAGCCCGCGAACAGCCAAGGACTTCGAGGACCTCAGCGAAGATAGCACGCAGACGAAGCAGAGACAAGGTCCCCCAGCACATTCTGTCACGTATTGTGCGTACTGGAAGCTGCTTTGCATGAAATGTGTGACCACTCCTTTTAGATGCGGCCTCAGTGATGTTGACTGTGGAACTCCTGAATAAACAGAGGGACGTGGGAGCTGTACCTTAGAGCGTAGAGTGGGGACGGTGACTAAGTGTGCAGCTCCATGCGTTCTCCTCATGAGCTAAATTGAACTCTGTCTCTGCATGATTCTTTGCTTCTTGTCTGTTTGATAGATGTCATCAGTGTTTGAACCTGACAACTTTATTTACACATTGTCAGGCTTGTCCCTGACAGTTTGGTCAAGTTTTTGTTTTTCCTCTGTCATTTCCTGTCAACACTCTTATTTTGGTTATTTCCTACAATTTCTGACATAATAATCCAGCCAAATTCGAATCTCGCAGACATGTCCATGGCGGAGAGGCTGAACAAGGCTTTGGAATTAATGGATAAATTAAAGAAAAGTTCGGCCTCATTCCAAGCCCTCTCCCACCCACCCCTGTCGTCTGTGGGCCTATCTGGTGACGTCTGGGATTTGTCCCTTGAGGGGGGGGGGGCTATGAGTGGCTGTGCAGCTAGGGAGGCAAAGCTACTTCTCTCCCCAGTGGGTCTGCAACAAACGCCACCATCATTTCCGGTGGGCCGGCAGACGCCACCATCATCTCCGGTGGGTCTGCAACCTACGGCGCCACCATGCACTCCGGTGGGCTGGCAGACGCCACCATGCACTCCGGTGGGCCGGCAGACGCCACCATGCACTCCGGTGGGTCTACAATTCACAGCACCACCATGCACTCCGGTGGGTCTACAATCCACGGCACCACCATGCACTCCGGTGGGTCTACAATCCACGGCACCACCATGCACTCGGGTGGGTCTACAATCCACGGCACCACCATGCACTCCGGTGGGTCTACAATTCACGGCACCACCATGCACTCCGGTGGGTCTACAATCCACGGCACCACCATGCACTCCGGTGGGTTTACAATTCACGGCACCACCATGCACTCCGGTGTGTCTACAATCCACGGCACCACCATCACCATCCTCGTCTCCGGTGGGCCAGCAGCAGAGGGCGCCACCATCCTCGTCTCCGGTGGGCCAGCAGCAGAGGGCGCCACCATCCTCGTCTCCGGTGGGCCAGCAGCAGAGGGCGCCACTATCCTCGTCTCCGGTGGGCCAGCAGCAGAGGGCGCCACCACCATCCTCGGTGGGTCTACAATCCACGGCACCACCATGCACTCCGGTGGGTCTACAATCCACGGCACCACCATGCACTCCGGTGGGTCTACAATTCACGGCACCACCATGCACTCCGGTGGGTCTACAATCCACGGCACCACCATGCACTCCGGTGGGTCTACAATTCACGGCACCACCATGCACTCCGGTGTGTCTACAATCCACGGCACCACCTTCACCATCCTCGTCTCCGGTGGGCCAGCAGCAGAGGGCGCCACCACCATCCTCGTCTCCGGTGGGCCAGCAGCAGAGGGCGCCACCACCATCCTCGTCTCCGGTAGGGCCAGCAGCAGAGGGCGCCACCACCATCCTCGTCTCCGGTGGGCCAGCAGCAGAGGGCGCCACCACCATCCTTGTCTCCGGTGGGCCAGCAGCAGAGGGCGCCACCACCATCCTCGTCTCCGGTGGGCCAGCAGCAGAGGGCGCCACCACCATCCTCGTCTCCGGTAGGGCCAGCAGCAGAGGGCGCCACCACCATCCTCGTCTCCGGTAGGGCCAGCAGCAGAGGGCGCCACCACCATCCTCGTCTCCGGTGGGCCAGCAGCAGAGGGCGCCACCACCATCCTCGTCTCCGGTGGGCCAGCAGCAGAGGGCGCCACCACCATCCTCGTCTCCGGTGGGCCAGCAGCAGAGGGCGCCACCATCGTCTCCGGTGGGCCAACAGAGGGCGCCACCATCGTCTCCGGTGGGCCAACAGAAGGCGCCACCATCGTCTCCGGTGGGCCAACAGAGGGCGCCACTATCGTCTCCGGTGGGTTCTCCCACGCCGGCGGACGAGCCGCCTCGCCAATTGCGGCGGCGTTCAACTCGCCGTCGCCACCTGACTCTTCCCCGCTGGTTGCGGGGACACTTGGCCTGGCGGCCCACCTCCTTGTCCTCCCTCCACCCTCCCGTGACTTTGGACTTTTTTTTTTGGGGGGGGGGGGGGGTTCTAAAACGTCTGGTATCCGTTATGGGAAGGGGGGCTACTGTCAGGCTTGTCCCTGACAGTTTGGTCAAGTTTTAGTTTTTCCTCTGTCATTTCCTGTCAACACTCTTATTTTGGTTATTTCCTACAATTTCTGACACACATATTATTTCCACGCTTTCGGGGGCAACACCAATTGATGTGTCGGGGCCAGATCCGGCCCCCGGGCCTCGAGTTTGACACCTGTGATCTAGACAATACATTGTAAGAACGGAAGTGAAAGGCGACGCTGCTCCTTTCTGAAAATGTAGTTAAATATCTGCGCATATTTGAGTGTTTCCCTGCTGAATATTTGTTCCGCAAGCAACGTGTGGCTGTTTGCTGTGTGGTCACCTCGTGTCCTTGTTCAACCTCCTCCATGTCCAATCTAAAGCCACAACATTGGCAAATAATAAAGCCCCCGCCGCCCTCAGCCGGTGCGACATCGGCACAAGTGAGAGAAAAAGAGCCTTTCTCCACGATAGCGAAGTGGGGTGTAAGGTTACGGATTAATTTGCCCATTGTTGCTGTTTTCCAGCGGAGAACAGGACAAACTGTAGCGATCATCAACTCTTCCCTGACGAGTAATTACCAGTAATTACCTGTTTTTGCTCCCTCTCCCTCACCCCTGACCCCCCCTTCCTTCCTCGCAGCAGTTATTAGCCTAACTGGCTGTTGTGAACAAGGCAGGCTTTTATGGACACCAGCGCCACTCCATGCGGAAACTACCGGGCTTTTGAAGTCGGCGTAAACGCACACTCCCGTATATGTACTGACGGGTCACATCAGGAGGTTCTAAAGATGTCCTTTCCCCCCCCACACGGGCCACTTCTGCTGGGGTAAATAAAAGATATCACCCCCACAAAGTCAGGCATTTAGAGACTTTATGTCATGACTTGGTCCTGGGTGTTTAGTTTTTCTAGAAGGCAACGGAAAGTTGGCTCGGGCGAGACGGGAATGTGAGAACATATTTATTTAAACTTATCAAAAAAAAAGACGTCATATGCGTCTTATGGCTATGAAAACAAATACTTGCACAAAGGCAGAAACTATGAACAACAAACAACACTAACTGTGGCATTAATAAACAAAACTTACTTGGCATGGACAAAAAAGAGCAGCGTGAACAATGGACATGAAAAAAAGTGTCAGAAATGTGCAGAGCATAAATGTGGGGATGTCACCAGAAAGACAAACTGAAAACAATGAACTTAAATACTACAGACATGATTAACGAAAACAGGTGCGTGACTCAAAACGTGAAACAGGTGCGTGACGTGACAGGTGAAAACTAATAATAATAATAATAATAACTGAAATTTATATAGCGCTTTTCTAAGTACCCAAAGTCGCTTTACATGTAGAACCCATCATTCATTCACACCTGGTGGTGGTAAGCTACTTTTATAGCCACAGCTGCCCTGGGGTAGACTGACGGAAGCGTGGCTGCAATTTGCGCCGACGGCCCCCCCGACCACCACCTATCATTCATCATTCAATTCACCGGTGTGAGTGGCACCGGGGGCAAAGAGTGAAGTGTCCCGCCCAAGGACACAACGGCAGCGATTTTTTGGATGGTAAGAGGCGGGGAGCGAACCTGCAACCCTCAGGTTTCTGGCACGGTTGCTCTACCCACTACGCCATGCCGCCTCACAAAACTTACTTGGCATGGACAAAAAAGAGCAGCGTGAACGATGGACATGAAAAAAAGTGTCAGAAATGTGCAGAGCATAAATGTGGGGATGTCACCAGAAAGACAAACTGAAAACAATGAACTTAAATACTACAGACATGATTAACGAAAACAGGTGCGGGACTCAAAACGTGAAACAGGTGCGTGACGTGACAGGTGAAAACTAATAATAATAATAATAATAATAATAACTGAAATTTATATAGCGCTTTTCTAAGTACCCAAAGTCGCTTTACATGTAGAACCCATCAAATATTCACACCTGGTGGTGGTAAGCTACTTTTATAGCCACAGCTGCCCTGGGGTAGACTGACGAAAGCGTGGCTGCAATTTGCGCCAACGGCCCCTCCGACCACCACCTATCATTCATCATTCAATTCACCGGTGTGAGTGGCACCGGGGGCAAAAGGTGAAGTGTCCCGCCCAAGGACACAACGGCAGCGATTTTTGGATGGTAAGAGGCGGGGAGCGAACCTGCAACCCTCAGGTTTCTGGCACGGTTGCTCTACCCACTACGCCATGCCGCCTCACAAAACTTACTTGCCATGGACAAAAGGAGCAGCGTGAACGATGGACATGAAAAAAAGTGTCAGAAATGTGCAGAGCATAAATGTGGGGATGTCACCAGAAAGACAAACTGAAAGCAATGAACTTAAATACTACAGACATGATTAACGAAAACAGGTGCATGACTCAAAACGTGAAACAGGTGCGTGACGTGACAGGTGAAAACTAATGGGTTGCTATGGTGACAAACAAGAGTGCACAATGAGTCCAAACGTGGAACAGGTGAAACTAATGGGGTAATCATGGAAACAAGACAAGGGAGTGAAAAGACAGAAACTAAAGAGTCCAATAACTAAACAAAACATGATCAACACGCTTGTGGGTGTGCGAAGGCGTGTTCTGGTCTGTTCCTTGGGTGAATAATGTAAAGTCACTACACCGGTATGTTTTAGTGCTTTCATGGCGAGTTTACTGACAGATATAAGTAAGAACTTTACACTACTTTATATTAGAAATGGCAACTGTTGGAATAATTGTTTGTAAGTTATCACAAAAAAAAACGTTGTATTATGAATGCTGTCTTTCGAGGCCTAACAAGAGGAAGAAAGCTCGTGAAACGCCACTGTGATTTCAACACGGACAGATGGCAGGATCTGCTCAACTTCCAGAGGAACTCTCTTTGAAGTGTTAAACGAACTCTCTCTGAAGTATTTCACAAACTCTCTCCCAACTATTTGGTAACCGAGGTCAACGCTATTTACGACCCGCTGCCCTCTTGAAGTTGCTGTGGTCAGGAGACGGGAGGGGTTATCCATTGTCCTCCAACACCTGCCCCAGCTGGATCCAGGCAGAGCCCAAGCCCGAGAAATCCTCTTCTTGGTCTTCAAAGCGACCGAAAACAATGACTGTTTTACATACTTCCCATTCCTGCTGTGACATGTGTTGGTGCGTGAACATTGAACATCTGAATAAATGAGGAGACGAAAACCTTCTTCGTCAGAGCGTGGCGCAGGACTGTACAGGGAGTGCAGTGGCCATGTCTCTCCTCAATATTGAGTCCAAATTGAATTCTGTCTCTGTTTGATTCCTTGCCTTTTGTCTTGTTTAATAGATGTCCTCAGTGTTTGAACGTGACAGCAACAGTGGAAGATGAATGTCACATAACAAGAAGATAGAGAGAAAGAAGAAACTTATCGACTACGGTGTCGCCACGGTCTACAAAGGCGAATGCACACGTCTGAACTCTTCATATATATATTGCACGTGGTCGCATTTCAATTAATGTTAGTGAGGTTTTAAATGGAAAGTACAAAGCTGACCTGCTTTGTATTGTTCATCACATGCTCCCACTCTGCACTCAGCGTGATATTATTAACACAATCACTATTGATGTCTGGGCTCTTTTTCACAACGCTGCAGGGATGGACGGGACACAGCCAGCGTGTGTGTGTGTGTGTGTGTGTGTGTGTTCAAAAATATGCACGGTGCCAAACAACAGTGCACACTTTGAAATTTTATTGATTGCGCAACTGGCCGATAATATGATGCACGTCACACTCGACAACACCGTAAGAGGAGGCGCTATGTGGGACTAATGAAAGTGTTTAGGGGGGAGATGGATGCTGTTTTCTACAACATTAACCTTGCAAATGGCCAGCAGCCACACACACACACACACACACACACACACACACACACACTCACACACACACACACACACACACACACTCTTGTATTTGTTACCTTCTTGAGACCTCTAACAAATGCCTACCTGTTTAGGACCACCCTGTCTTGATATATAAAGATGTGTATTTACAACATAATAATATATACATACTATGCAAATATAAAAAATCTTGTCGTGAAAAATTGGTTAGAATTTCACAAGAAAAAGTTTACAAATTCACAAGAAACGTCATAAAAGTCGCAAAAAGGTTTACAAGAAAACTGAACATTTGTGCAATATTATGATAAAAGTTGGAATTTTACTCAAAAACAGTTGCAATTTTACAAAAATAGCTTAAAATGTCGGCAATTTTATGAAGAGTCGTCACTATTTTAAAAGAAAACTTTAAAATGTTGGCAATGTTACAACAATAATCGGAATTTGACTCGGCAAACTTATGACAAAATTCATAATTTTACTCAGAAAATGTGACTATTTTACAAGAACGACAAAAAAAATGGGCAATATTGTGATAAAAGTCAGAATTTTGTACGACAAATGTCGCCGTTTTGCATTAAAAAGTCATAATTTTACATAAAAAAAGTCATAATTTTACGAGAAAAGATTGCAATATTACAGAAACAGAAAGAATATGAGAAATTGTTCCCAATTTTGTAAGAAAAAGACTACTTTTACTACTTTTTGTTGTTGTTGAATTTTTTATTTGTAACTGGTTTTTAATCTTCATTAATTACTTCAAGTTATTACAGTATGTCTCTATATACATATTTATCTTTTTTATTTTTATCAATTGTGACCAAAAGGAGCGAATTTCAATTTCTTACACGCACTTGTTATTACATATGTTGGCCAGAGGGGGAGCACTTCAAATTTTTACACACACTTGTTATTTCATATGTTGACCAGATGGGGCGCACTTTTAAAACCGACACACAGTTTTCAGCACAGTCCCACCCAAGGGCAGACAGACATTACAAGGGAGACAGAACAGGACCGCTGACGGGTCAGCCAACTTCCGGCGCCCCTTAAAAAAGGTGGGAAACAGGTAAACATTGGTGGGGGGGGAAGGGGGGGATGAGTAAAACAATATTCAGTCTAAGGCTGGACTCCCGGGGAGGGTGTCCAGACTGAGACCAGGAAAAAAAAAACCTCAATAGCCATAGCACACACAAACAAAGAACACACAAGACTTGCAACAGAGTCAATTTGAAAAATCCCTCCTTTTTGGGAACACCCTAAATTTGATGGACTTCCCCAGCAGGGGTGCAAGTGAGACATTCTCTATTAGATGCAATGTTATTGGGACCATGATTTGGGTCCTAACTTCACCGGTCCTCATATGGACGCTACTTTTCCTTGTTGATGTCTCAAGAAGGGTAGGAATACAAGAACACACACACACACACACACACACACACACACACACACACACACACACACGCACACACACACTCTTGTATTTGTTACCTTCTTGAGACCTCTAACAAATGCCTACCTGTTTAGGACCACCCTGTCTAGATATATAAAGATGTGTATTTACAACATTAATAATATATACATACTATGCAAATATAAAAAATCTTGTCGTGAAAAATGAGTTAGAATTTCACAAGAAAAAGTCTACAAATTCACAAGAAAAGTCATAAAATTCGTAAAAATGTTTACAAGAAAACTGAACATTTGTGCAATATTATGATAACAGTTGCAATTTTACCAAAATAGCTTAAAATGTTGGCAATTTTATGAAAAGAGTCGTCATTTTACTCGACAAAAGTCACTATTTTAAAAGAAAACTTTAAAAAGTTGGCAATATTATAACAATAATCGGAATTTGACTCGGCGAACTTATGACAAAAGTCATAATTTTACTCATAAAATGTCACTATTTTACAAGAACGACAAAAAAAATGGGCAATATTGTGATAAAAGTCGGAATTTTGTACGACAAATGTTGCCGTTTTGCATTAAAAAGTCATAATTTTACATAAAAAAAGTCATAATTTTACGAGAAAATATTGCAATATTACAGAAACAGAAAGAATATGAGAAATTGTTCCCAATTTTGTAAGAAAGAAGTCGACACATTGTGAGAAAAAGACTACTTTTACTACTTTTTGTTGTTGTTGAATTTTTTGTTTGTAACTGGTTTTTAATCTTCATTAATTACTTCAAGTTATTACAGTATGTCTCTATATACATATTTATTTTATTTTTTTATATCAATTGTGGCCAAAAGGGGCGAATTTCAATTTCTTACACACACTTGTTATTACATATGTTGGCCAGAGGGGGAGCACTTCAAATTTTTACACACACTTGTTATTTCATATGTTGACCAGATGGGGGAGCACTTTTAAAACCGACACACAGTTTTCAGCACAGTCCCACCCAAGAGCAGACAGACATTACAAGGGAGACAGAACAGGACCGCTGACGGGTCAGCCAATTTCCGGTGCCCCTTAAAAAAGGTGGGAAACAGGTAAACATTGGTGGGGGGGAGGGGGGGGGGATGAGTAAAACAATATTCAGTCTAAGGCTGGACTCCCGGGGAGGGTGTCCAGACTGAGACCGGGAAAAAAAACCCTCAATAGCCATAGCACACACAAACAAAGAATACACCAGACTTGCAACAGAGTCCATTTGAAAAATCCCTCCTTTTTGGGACCACCCTAAATTTGATGGACTTCTCCAGCAGGGGTGCAAGTGAGACATTCTCTATTAGATGCAATGTTATTGGGACCATGATTTGGGTCCTAACTTCACCGGTCCTCATATGGACGCTACTTTTCCTTGTTGGTGTCTCAAGAAGGGTAGGAATACAAGAGAGCACACACACACACACACACACACACACACACACACACACACACACACACACACACACACACACACACACACACACACACACACACACTTGTATTTGTTACCTTCTTGAGACCTCTAACAAATGCCTACCTGTTTAGGACCACCCTGTCTGGATGTATAAAGATGTGTATTTACAACATTAATAATATATACATACTATGCAAATATAAAAAATCTTGTCGTGAAAAATGAGTTAGAATTTCACAAGAAAAAGTTTACAAATTCACAAGAAAAGTCATAAAAGTCGTAAAAATGTTTACAAGAAAACTGAACATTTGTGCAATATTATGATAACAGTTGCAATTTTACAAAAATAGCTTAAAATGTTGGCAATTTTATGAAGAGAGTCGTCATTTTACTCGACAAAAGTCACTATTTTAAAAGAAAACTTTAATATGTTGGCAATGTTATAACAATAATCGGAATTTGACTCGGCAAACTTATGACAAAAGTCATAATTTTACTCAGAAAATGTCACTATTTTACAAGAACGACAAAAAAAATGGGCAATATTGTGATAAAAGTCAGAATTTTGTACGACAAATGTCACCGTTTTGCATTAAAAAGTCATAATTTTACATTAAAAAGTCATGATTTTACGAGAAAAGATTGCAATATTACAGAAGCAGAAAGAATATGAGAAATTGTTCCCAATTTTGTAAAAAAGAAGTCGACACATTGTGAGAAAAAGACTACTTTTTGTTGTTGTTTAATTTTTTATTTGTAACTGGTTTTTAATCTTCATTAATTACTTCAAGTTATTACAGTATGTCTCTATATACATATTTTTTTTTTTTAATTTTTATCAATTGTGGCCAAAAGGGGCGAATTTCAATTTCTTACACACACTTGTTATTACATATGTTGGCCAGAGGGGGAGCACTTCAAATTTTTTACACACACTTGTTATTTCATATGTTGACCAGATGGGGGAGCACTTTTAAAACCGACACACAGTTTTCAGCACAGTCCCACCCAAAAGCAGACAGACATTACAGGGAGACAGAACAGGACCGCTGACGGGTCAGCCAACTTCCGGCGCCCTTTAAAAAAGGTGGGAAACAGGTAAACATTGGTGGGAGGGGGGGGATGAGTAAAACAATATTCAGTCTAAGGCTGGATTCCCGGGGAGGGTGTCCAGACTGAGACCAGGACAAAAAAAAACTCAATAGCCATAGCACACACAAACAAAGAATACACAAGACTTGCAACAGATTTTAAAAATAATTTTAAAAATCCCTCCTTTTGGATGTCACCAGCAGGGGTGCAAATGAGACATTCTCTATTAGATGCAATGTTACTGGGACCATGATTTGGGTCCTAACTTCACCGGTCCTCATATGGACGCTACTTTTCCTTGTTGATGTCTCAAGAAGGGTAGGAATACAAGAGCACACACACACACACACACACACACACACACACACACACACACACACACACACACACACACACACACACACACGCACAACTTCCTGATGTTTGACAATAAGCCAAAGATCCCTAAGCATTAAGAACACTCTGGCACGGAGCTGGAATATGAAATTTGAAAGGAAAATAGATGACAATCTTCTTAGCGTCCCGATAGCGCTTGTGGCAAAAACACGAGGTCATTTAAAAAGTGTCCGCTACAGCCGCCTGCTGGCGGGGATGACAGATGAGGCTGGGACGGTGAGAGGGATTGGTGGCGGTGGGGGGGGAGAGGGGGGTTAAACCCTTCCAAAATGAGTAATCTTACATAATAATATCCTCATGTGTCTTGATAAGAGCAAACCCGAAACAAGCAGGCGGCGCTGACGGACAGTCGCCAACACGAGAATGGATATTAAAGGCCCCCCGCCAAATATGCTGGCTGAACGTCTAATTTGGCAGCTATATCTTCTTTAACGACACCATTACCGCCGGCTATTGCCATATAACCGCAACAAGCCTCGCAAAGGAAAAAGGAGGCCATAATGTGTTGCACACACACACACACACACACACACACACACACACACACACACACACACACACACACACACACACACACACACACACACACACACACACACACACACACACACGAGCATCTAATGGCCTCCGACTACATCAGCTCCCTGCTTTTGTTTTAACTGGGAAGTAATTAAGGCTCTGAGTCAATAGCGGGGGATAAAGAGCCCGTTTGTGAGGCGTTTACGGGTCCCGGGAGTCGTGGCTTTTGGCGAGAGGGCGTGATGGGGACCATCCATCCCAAGTCAACGGCCCGACAGACCCCGCACTCAATTATTGATAACGACAAAAGAGGTCATGTTGTCGAGGATGATGCAGGCGGCGTTAAGAGAGTCACACTGGGTGTTAGTTGGGATTTTTGGGGAAAATGTGGGAACGCAGTACGTAATGCGTCGAGTGAGGGGCAGGAAGTCGCACGGCCTTTCCAGCTTTTTCAAAAATGTATGAAAATGGAAAAAGTATATAAATCATTTTTTCAAAGATTTTTTGACACTTTGAAAAAATCCCGACTTTTTGACAAAAAAAATGTCCGACTTTTTGACAAAAAAAATTCGACTTTTTGACACTGAGAAAAAAATCCAGATTTTTTGACACTTTGAAAAAATCCCGATTTTTTTACACTTTGAAAAAAATCCAGATTTTTTGACACTTAGAAAAAAATCCAGATTTTTTGACACTTAGAAAAAAAATCCAGACTTTTTGACCAAAGAATTTCCAACTTTTTGACACTTACAAAAAAATCCTGATTTTTTGACACTTTGAAAAAATCCAGATTTTTTGACACTTTGAAAAAATCCAGATTTTTTGACACTTAGAAAAAAAATCCAGATTTTTTGACACTTAGAAAAAAATCCAGACTTTTTGACCAAAGAATTTCCGACTTTTTGACACTTCCAAAAAATCCTGATTTTTTGACACTTTGAAAAAATCCCGATTTTTTTACACTTTGAAAAAATCCAGATTTTTTGACACTTGGAAAAAAATCCAGATTTTTTGACACTTAGAAAAAAATCCAGACTTTTTGACCAAAGATTTCCGACTTTTTGACACTTCCAAAAAATCCCGATGTTTTGACACTTTGAAAAAATCCCGATTTTTTTACACTTTGAAAAAAATCCCGATTTTTTTACACTTTGAAAAAATCCAGATTTTTTTACACTTTGAAAAAAATCCCGATTTTTTTACACTTTGAAAAAAATCCAGATTTTTTGACACTTGGAAAAAAATCGAGACTTTTTGACCAAAAAAATTCCGACTTTTTGACACTTCCAAAAAAATCCTGATTTTTTGACACTTTGAAAAAATCCTGAATTTTTGACAAAAAAATGTTCCGACTTTTTGACATTTAGAAAAAATCCAGACTTTTTGACAAAAAAAATTATACTTTTTGACACTGAGAAAAAAATCCCGATTTTTTGACACTTTGAAAAAATCCAGATTTTCTGACACTTAGAAAAAAATCCAGACTTTTTGACCAAAAAATTTCCGACTTTTTGATATTTAGAAAAAAATCCAGATTTTTTGAAAATGAAAAAAGTATATAAATAATTTTTTCAAAGATTTTTTGACACTATGAAAAAATCCCGACTTTTTGACAAAAAAAAATTCCGACTTTTTGACACTTAGAAAAAATCCCGACTTTTTGACAAAAAAAATTCGACTTTTTGACACTGAAAAAAAAATCCCGATTTTTTTACACTTTTAAAAAATCCCGATTTGTTTACACTTTGAAAAAATCCCGATTTTTTTACACTTTGAAAAAATCCCGATTTTTTTACACTTTGAAAAAAAAATCCCGATTTTTTTACACTTTGAAAAAATCCCGATTTTTCATACTTTGAAAAAATCCCGATTTTTTTGACACTTAGAAAAAAATCCAGACTTTTTGACCCAAAAATTTCCGACTTTTTGACACTTACAAAAAAATCCTGATTTTTTGACACTTTGAAAAAATCCTGATTTTTTGACACTTTGAAAAAATCCTGATTTTTTGACACATTGAAAAAATCCCGACTTTTTGACAAAATGTTCTTCCGACTTATTGACACTTTGAAAAAATCCAGACTTTTTGACAAAAAAAATTATACTTTTTGACACTGAGAAAAAAATCCCGATTTTTTGACACTTTAAAAAAATCCAGATTTTCTGACACTTAGAAAAAAATCCAGACTTTTTGACCAAAAAATGTCTGACTTTTTGATACTTAGAAAAAATCCAGATTTTTGACACTTAGAAAAGTCCAGATTTTTTGACATTTAGGAAAAATCCAGATTTTTTGACACTTAGAAAAAATCCCGACTTTTTGCCAAAAAAAATTCGACTTTTTGACACCTAGAATAATCCTGACTTTTTGACACTTAGAAAAAAAAACAGATTTTTTGACATTTAGAAAAAATCCAGATGTTTTCACAATTAGAAAAAATCCAGATGTTTTCACAATTAGAAAAACATCCTGACTTTTTGACAAAAAGAATTCCGACTTTTTGACACTGAAAAAACTTATTATGGTTTGTGAAGGAGGACAAACCTTCCTAAGTGTTAGAAATCCCACTGTTTATATTAAACATGCTTCACTGATGACAGTATTTGGCCAGCGCCGTTTTGTCCTACTCATTTCGGTGGTTCTTCAACTCACCGTAGTTTGTTTATATGTACAACTTTCTCAGATGCTGCCACGGAAAGACGTGTTTTATGCCACTCCTTCTTTGTCTCATTTTGTCCACCAAACGTTTTATACTGTGCGTGAATGCACAAAGGTGAGCTTTGTTGATGTTATTGACTTGTTGGAGTGCAGTCTACACGTATCGCTTATGTTTGACTGCCATCTACTGGTCACACTTATCATTACACCATGTACCAAATAAAAGCTTTCCGAGGTCGGTAAGCACAACCAAAATTATTCCGTACATTAGGCACACCAGGTTTTAAGGCGTACTGTCGAGTTTTGAGGGGAAAAAAAATATTTTAAGTGCACCTTAAAGTTTGGAAAATACGGTTCTCAAAACAAGGAAAATGAAGATTTATGTTTTAGCGTCTGAACTCTTCATATATTGCACGTGGTCGCATTTCACTGAATATTAGTGTGATTGTTTTTTAAATAAAGTGCATTTCCCCTTTAAGGGACATTATTTAAATTGGGAAAAAAGGGCAAAACGTATGGTGACTTCCCCAGGAAAAGGAACACTTTGATGTTTTACCGTACCCAAAATGCATCATTTTGATAGATTTTTGAGCACCGTGTGTAATGTTCTATAGTTTCAAAGGAACATATACAATGTTGGTGTTGTTTACTTAGTCATATTGCCATTATAGTGCAGTCTACACATATCTCTTATGTTTGACTGCCATCTACTGTTCACACTTATCATTACACCATGTACCAAATAAAATTGATTCGAGGTCGGTAAGCACAATCAAAATTAGTCCGTACATTAGGCGCACCGGGTTTTAAGGCGTACTGTCGAGTTTTGAGGGGAAAAAAATATATTTTAAGTGCGCCTTAAAGTCCGGAAAATACGGTTCTCAAAACAAGGAAAATGGAGATTTATGTTTTAGCGTCTGAACTCTTCATATATTGCACGTGGTCGCATTTCACTGAATATTTTTTTTAAAAATAAAGTGCATTTCCCCTTTAAGGGACATTATTTAAATTGGGAAAAAAGGGCAAAACATATGGTGATTTCCCCAGGAAAAGGAACACTTTGATGTTTTACCGTACCCAAAATGCATCATTTTTGATAGATTTTTGAGTGCCGTGTGTAATGTTATATATTTTCAATGGAACATATAAAATGTTGGTGTTGTTTACTTAGTCATATTGCCATTATAATGCAGTCTACACATATCTCTTATGTTTGACTGCCATCTACTGTTCACACTTATCATTACACCATGTACCAAATAAAATTGCTTCGAGGTCGGTAAGCACAACCAAAATTATTCCGTACATTAGGCGCACTGGGTTCTAAGGCGCACTGTAATACGTTGAGTGAGGGGCAGGAAGTGGCACGGCCTTTTCAGCTTTTTCAAAAATGTATGAAAATGGAAAAAGTATATAAATCATTTTTTCAAAGATTTTTTGACACTTGGAAAAAATGCAGACTTTTTGACAAAAAATGTTTCCGACTTTTTGACACTTAGAAAAAATCCAGACTTTTGGACAAAAAAATTCGACTTTTTGACACTGAGAAAAAATCCCGATTTTTTTACACTTTGAAAAAAATCCAGATTTTTTTACACTTTGAAAAAATCCCGATTTTTTTACACTTTGAAAAAATCCAGATTTTTTGACACTTAGAAAAAAATCCAGATTTTTTGACACTTACAAAAAAATCCAGACTTTTTGACCAAAGATGTTCCGACTTTTTGACACTTACAAAAAATCCTGATTTTTTGACACTTTGAAAAAAATCCCGATTTTTTTACACTACAAAAAAATCCAGATTTTTTGACACTTAGAAAAAAATCCAGACTTTTTGACCAAAGAATTTCCGACTTTTTGACACTTACAAAAAATCCTGATTTTTTGACACATTGAAAAAATCCCGACTTTTTGACAAAAAAAATGTCCGACTTTTTGACAAAAAAAATGTCCGACTCTTTGACACTTAGAAAAAATCCAGACTTTTTGACAAAAAAAATAAATACTTTTTGACACTGAGAAAAAAATTCAGATTTGTTGAGACTTAGAAAAAAATCCAGACTTTTTGACCAAAACATTTTCAACTTTTTGACACTTACAAAAAATCCTGATTTTTTTGACACTTTGAAAATATCCCGACTTTCTGACAAAAAAAAATTCCGACTTTTTGACACTTAGAAAAAATCCAGACTTTTTGACAAAAAAAATAACTTTTTGACACTGAGAAAAAATCCTGATTTTTTGACACTTTGAAAAAATCCAGATTTTTTGACACTTAGAAAAATTACATATTTTTTGACACTTACAAAAAAATCCAGACATTTTGACCAAAAAATTTCCGACTTTTTGACTTTTACAAAAAATCCAGATTTTTTTACACTTAGAAAAAATCCTGACTTTTTGACAAAAATTTTTGACTTTTTGACACCTAGAAAAATCCGGACTTTTTGACACTTAGAAAAAAAACTGATTTTTTGACATTTAGAAAAAAATCCAGATGTTTTCACACTTAGAAAAACATCCTGACTTTTTGACAAAAACAATTCCGACTTTTTGACTCTGAAAAAACGTATTATGGTTTGTGAAGGAGGACAAACCTTCCTAAGTGTTAGAAATCCCACTGTTTGTATTAAACATGCTTCACTGATGACAGTATTCGACCGGCGCCGTTTTGTCCTACTCATTTCGGTGGTTCTTCAACTCACCGTAGTTTGTTTACATGTACAACTTTCTCAGACGCTGCCACGGAAAGACGTGTTTTATGCTACTCCTTCTTTGTCTCATTTTGTCCACCAAACGTTTTATACTGTGCGTGAATGCACAAAGGTGAGCTTTGTTGATGTTATTGACTTGTTGGAGTGCAGTCTACACGTATCGCTTATGTTTGA
Source organism: Nerophis lumbriciformis (assembly GCF_033978685.3). Classification (NCBI taxonomy): domain Eukaryota; kingdom Metazoa; phylum Chordata; class Actinopteri; order Syngnathiformes; family Syngnathidae; genus Nerophis; species Nerophis lumbriciformis. The sequence goes on from NC_084549.2 coordinate 3,252,594, forward strand.
CTGCCATCTACTGGTCACACTTATCATTACACCATGTACCAAATAAAAGCTTTCCGAGGTCGGTAAGCACAACCAAAATTATTCCGTACATTAGGCACACCGGGTTCTAAGGCGCACTGTCGAGTTTTGAGGGGAAAAACAAGATTTTAAGTGTGCCTCAAATTTAGGAAAATACGGTACTCAAAACAAGGAAAATGGAGATTTATGTTTTAGCGTCTGAACTCTTCATATATTGCACGTGGTTGCATTTCACTGAATATTAGTGTGATTTTTTTAAAAATAGAGTGCATTTCCCCTTTAAGGGACATTATTTAAATTGGGGAAAAAAGGGCAAAACATATGGTGATTTCCCCAGGAAAAGGAACACTTTGATGTTTTACCGTACCCAAAATGCATCATTTTGATAGATTTTTGAGCGCCGTGTGTAATGTTATATATTTTCAATGGAACATATAAAATGTTGGTGTTGTTTTCTTAGTCATATTGCCATCATAATGCAGTCTACACATATCTCTTATGTTTGACTGCCATCTACTGTTCACACTTATCATTACACCATGTACCAAATAAAATTGCTTCGAGGTCGGTAAGCACAATCAAAATTATTCCGTACATTAGGCGCACCGAGTTCTAAGGCGCACTGTCGAGTTTTGAGGGGAAAAAAAAATATTTTAAGTGCAACTTAAAGTTTGGAAAATATGGTTCTCAAAACAAGGAAAATGGAGATTTATGTTTTTGCGTCTGAACTCTTCATATATTGCACGTGGTCGCATTTCACTGAATATTAGTGTGATTTTTTTTTAAATAAAGTGCATTTCCCCTTTAAGGGACATTATTTAAATTGGGAAAAAAGGGCAAAACATATGGTGACTTCCCCAGGAAAAGGAACACTTTGATGTTTTACCGTACCCAAAATGCATCGTTTTGATAGATTTTTGAGCGCCGTGTGTAATGTTATATATTTTCAATGGAACATATAAAATGTTGGTGTTGTTTACTTAGTCATATTGCCATCATAGTGCAGTCTACACATATCTCTTATGTTTGACTGCCATCTACTGTTCACACTTATCATTACACCATGTACCAAATACAATTGCTTCGAGATCGGTAAGCACAACCAAATTTATTCCGTACATTAGGCGCACCGGGTTCTAAGGCGCACTGTAATACGTTGAGTGAGGGGCAGGAAGTGGCACGGCCTTTTCAGCTTTTTCAAAAATGTATGAAAATGGAAAAAGTATATAAATCATTTTTTCAAATATTTTTTGACACTTAGAAAAAATGCAGACTTTTTGACAAAAAATTTTTCCGACTTTTTGACACTTAGAAAAAATCCAGACTTTTTGACCAAAAAAATTCGACTTTTTGACACTGAGAAAAAAAATCCCGATTTTTTTACACTTTGAAAAAATCCCGATTTTTTTACACTTTGAAAAAATCCAGATTTTTTGACACTTAGAAAAAAATCCAGATTTTTTGACACTTACAAAAAAATCCAGACTTTTTGACCAAAGATGTTCCGACTTTTTGACACTTACAAAAAATCCTGATTTTTTGACACTTTGAAAAAAATCCCGATTTTTTTACACTTCGAAAAAATCCAGATTTTTTGACACTTAGAAAAAATCCAGATTTTTTGACACTTAGAAAAAAATCCAGACTTTTTGACCAAAGAATTTCCGACTTTTTGACACTTACAAAAAATCCTGATTTTTTGACACATTGAAAAAATCCCGACTTTTTGAAAAAATAAATGTCCGACTCTTTGACACTTAGAAAAAATCCAGACTTTTTGACAAAAAAAATAAATACTTTTTGACACTGAGAAAAAAATCCAGATTTGTTGAGACTTAGAAAAAAATCCAGACTTTTTGACCAAAACATTTTCAACTTTTTGACACTTACAAAGAATCCTGATTTTTTTGACACTTTGAAAAAATCCCGACTTTCTGACCAAAAAAATTTCCGACTTTTTGACACTTAGAAAAAATCCAGACTTTTTGACAAAAAAAATAACTTTTTGACACTGAGAAAAAATCCTGATTTTTTGACACTTTGAAAAAATCCAGATTTTTTTACACATAGAAAAATTACAGATTTTTTGACAGTTAGAAAAAAATCCAGACATTTTGACCAAAAAATTTCCGACTTTTTGACTTTTACAAAAAAAATCCAGATTTTTTGACACTTAGAAAAAATCCTGACTTTTTGACAAAATTTTTTGACTTTTTGACACCTAGAAAAATCCGGACTTTTTGACACCTAGAAAAAAAACTGATTTTTTGACATTTAGAAAAAATCCAGACGTTTTCACACTTAGAAAAACATCCTGACTTTTTGACAAAAACAATTCCGACTTTTTGACTCTGAAAAAACGTATTATGGTTTGTGAAGGAGGACAAACCTTCCTAAGTGTTAGAAATCCCACTGTTTGTATTAAACATGCTTCACTGATGACAGTATTTGACCAGCGCCGTTTTGTCCTACTCATTTCGGTGGTTCTTCAACTCACCGTAGTTTGTTTACATGTACAACTTTCTCAGACGCTGCCACGGAAAGACGTGTTTTATGCTACTCCTTCTTTGTCTCATTTTGTCCACCAAACGTTTTATACTGTGCGTGAATGCACAAAGGTGAGCTTTGTTGATGTTATTGACTTGTTGGAGTGCAGTCTACACGTATCGCTTATGTTTGACTGCCATCTACTGGTCACACTTATCATTACGCCATGTAACAAATAAAATTGCTTAGAGGTCGGTAAGCACAACCAAATTTATTCCAGACATCAGGCGCACCGGGTTCTAAAGCGCACTGTCGAGTTTTGAGGGGAAAAAAGATATTTTAAGCGCACCTTAAAGTTTGGAAAATACGGTTCTCAAAACAAGGAAAATGGAGATTTATGTTTTAGCGTCTGAACTCTTCATATATTGCACGTGGTCGCATTTCACTGAATATTAGTGTGATTTTTTTTTTTAAATAAAGTGCATTTCCCCTTTAAGGGACATTATTTAAATTGGGGAAAAAAGGGCAAAACGTATGGTGATTTCCCCAGGAAAAGGAACACTTTGATGTTTTACCGTACCCAAAATGCATCATTTTTGATAGATTTTTGAGTGCCGTGTGTAATGTTATATATTTTCAATGGAACATATAAAATGTTGGTGTTGTTTACTTAGTCATATTGCCATTATAATGCAGTCTACACATATCTCTTATGTTTGACTGCCATCTACTGTTCACACTTATCATTACACCATGTACCAAATTGAATTGCTTCGAGGTCGGTAAGCACAATCAAAATTATTCCGTACATTAGGCGCACCGAGTTCTAAGGCGCACTGTCGAGTTTTGAGGGGAAAATAAATATTTTAAGTGCACCTTAAAGTTTGGAAAATAGGGTTCTCAAAACAAGGAAAATTAAGATTTATGTTTTTGCGTCTGAACTCTTCATATATTCCACGTGGTCGCATTTCACTGAATATTAGTGTGATTTCTTTTTTAAAATAAAGTGCATTTCCCCTTTAAGGGACATTATTTAAATTGGGGAAAAAAGGGCAAAACATATGGTGATTTCCCCAGGAAAAGGAACACTTTGATGTTTTACCGTACCCAAAATGCATCATTTTTGATAGATTTTTGAGCGCTGTGTGTAATGTTATATATTTTCAATGGAACATATAAAATGTTGGTGTTGTTTACTTAGTCATATTGCCATCCTAATGCAGTCTACACATATCTCTTATGTTTGACTGCCATCTACTGTTCACACTTATCATTACACCATGTACCAAAAAAAATTGCTTCGAGGTCGGTAAGCACAACCAAAATTATTCCGTACATTAGGCGCACCGGGTTCTAAGGCGCACTGTAATACGTTGAGTGAGGGGCAGGAAGTGGCACGGCCTTTTCAGCTTTTTCAAAAATGTATGAAAATGGAAAAAGTATATAAATAATTTTTTTAAAGATTTTTTGACACTTAGAAAAAATGCAGACTTTTTGACAAAAAAAATTTCCGACTTTTTGACACTTAGAAAAAATCCAGACTTTTTGACAAAAAAAATTCGACTTTTTGACACTGAGAAAAAATCCCGATTTTTTTACACTTTGAAAAAATCCTGATTTTTTTACACTTTGAAAAAATCCTGATTTTTTGACACTTAGAAAAAAATCCAGATTTTTTGACACTTACAAAAAAATCCAGACTTTTTGACCAAAGATGTTCTGACTTTTTGACACTTACAAAAAAATCCTGATTTTTTGACACTTTGAAAAAATTCCGATTTTTTTACACTTCGAAAAAATCCAGATTTTTTGACACTTAGAAAAAATCCAGATTTTTTGACACTTAGAAAAAAATCCAGACTTTTTGACCAAAGAATTTCCGACTTTTTGACACTTACAAAAAATCCTGATTTTTTGACACATTGAAAAAATCCCGACTTTTTGACAAAAAAAATGTCCGACTTTTTGACAAAAAAAATGTCCGACTCTTTGACACTTAGAAAAAATCCAGACTTTTTGACAAAAACAAAAAAATACTTTTTGACACTGAGAAAAAATCCAGATTTGTTGAGATTTAGAAAAAAATCCAGACTTTTTGACCAAAAAATGTTCAACTTTTTGACACTTACAAAAAAATCCTGATTTTTTTGACACTTTGAAAAAATCCCGACTTTCTGCACGTGGTCACATTTCAATTCATATTAGTGTGATTTAAAAAAAAAAAAAGTGAATTTCCCCTTTAAGGGACATTATTTGAATTGGGGAAAAAAGGGCAAAACATATGGTGACTTCCCCAGGAAAAGGAACACTTTGATGTTTTACCGTACCCAAAATGCATCATTTTTGATAGATTTTTGAGCGCTCTGTGTAATGTTCTATATTTTCCAAAAAAAAGCTGAACACTTTGATGTTGTACCGTACCCAAAATGCATGAAAAGCGGTGGTTAGGGCGTAGCGTACACGCCCCCAGCACGCGTGCACGGGCTACACTTCAGGCGCAATGTCTTCCTTTTCAGCGTGGAGGAGTCTCCCTTTGCTAATCCTAATCACAAGGCAGAGATAAATGTTTGAGTGGAGAGGTCGAGAGGTCGTCCCTTTCAGACCCCCCCCTGAAAAGGAGCCAGAAAAGACGGGGCCCCAGAAGTGAAAGAGAGAAAAGAAAGAAAGAAAAGGGAGAAACGCTGCCTCTCCTCCGGGCGCTAATGCATCTGACTGGAAAGCAGGCGGCGAGAGAAAGGCGGGAAAGGCGCAAAAAAAGAGAGCGAGAGAAAAGGGGACTGGTGCTCGAGAGGACAAAGAGCTCCAAGGTGTGCACTCGGCATTCGGTAATTGGCAAAAGAAGCTTCATTTCTTGCAGTGATTTCCTGTCTTTTTACCGTCCCCGGACAATCCCGATGCTTTTAATAGGACCGCGAGGAAAAGGCTATTCTTCGCGGCCCCCGCCGACACCAACCTGTCTGCCTACCCTCCCCTCTACTTGCGAAAAAAAAAAAGGAAAAAGAAGCATTAACCATGTTCCCTTCTGTCATTCTCTCTCCTTGAATACCTCAAAGCCCTTTAGCTTTAATCATTTCAGGATCAGACTCGGTCTAAATAAGCCAAGCCATTTTCTGCACTCAATTACTCCCTTAACAGCATCAAAAAGAGAAAGGCTTCAGGTACGAGAGAGAGAGAGAAAATTGTCAGGCGTCTTCAGCCGCCCCCGAAATGCTTTGAATGCTTCCAAAAAGGACTCTTTTTTTCTAATGAAAAACCAGTAATAAGAGATGCTTGCGACTATAACAAAATGTTTGCCGCGCTCGGCGCCTCGCATAAATAGTTGAAGAGGGCGAATAAAGGCTGGGAGAAGATAGGAAAGTGAATAAAGGGGGGGAAAAAAATAAGAGAAATGATTCCACCCAATCCTGCTTTCATCACTAAGAAAAATACATCAGAAGGTGCTTCACTCCAAAGGGTGTTTTAATAATGCATTACTTTTGTCAGAACTACTCTTAACCTTTCCACACAATGCATGAATGTTGCTTGGTGCTCACATAATGAGTCTTATTTACTGCGTCACACACACACACACACACACACACACACACACACACACACACACACACACACACACACACACACACACACACACACACACACACACACACACACACACACACACACACACACACACACACACACACACACACAGTTCAGTTTAGAAATGTTCTGGTTTATAGCCATAGCACACACAAACAAAGAACACACCAGACTTGCAACAGAGTCAATTTGAAAAATCCCTCCTTTTTGGGACCACCCTAAATTTGATGGATGTCACCAGCAGGGGTGCAAGTGTGACATTCCCTATTAGATGCAATGTTATTGGGACCATGATTTGGGTCCTGACTTCTTCACCGGTCCTCATATGGACGCTACTTTTCCTTGTTGAAGTCTCAAGGAGGGTAGGAATACAAGAACACACACACACACACACACACACACACACACACACACACACACACACACACACACACACACACACACACACACACACACACACACACACACACACACACACACACACACAGTTTAGTTTAGAAATGTTCTGGTTTATAGCCATAGCACACACAAACAAAGAACACACAAGACTTGCAACAGAGTCAATTTGAAAAATCCCTCCTTTTTGGGACCACCCTAAATTTGATGGATCTCACCAGCAGGGGTGCAAGTGTGACATTCTCTTTTAGATGCAATGTTATTGGGACCATGATTTGGGTCCTAACTTCTTCACCGGTCCTCATATGGAGGCTACTTTTCCTTGTTGAAGTGTCAAGGAGGGTAGGAATACAAGAACACACACACACACACACACACACACACACACACACACACACACACACACACACACACACACACACACACACACACACACACACACACACACACAGTTTAGTTTAGAAATGTTCTGGTTTATAGCCATAGCACACACAAACAAAGAACACACCAGACTTGCAACAGAGTCAATTTGAAAAATCCCTCCTTTTTGGGACCACCCTAAATTTGACGGATGTCACCAGCAGGGGTGCAAGTGTGACATTCTCTATTAGATGCAATGTTATTGGGACCATGATTTGGGTCCTAACTTCTTCACCGGTCCTCATATGGAGGCTACTTTTCCTTGTTGAAGTCTCAAGGAGGGTAGGAATGCAAGAACACACACACACACACACACACACACACACACACACACACACACACACACACACACACACACACACACACACACACACACACACACACACACACACACACACACACACACACTGCTATTTGTTAGCCACACTTTGATTACAAAAGATGCAATAATCCTTTTAGAAGTGTCCTGGTTTTAGTTGAATCTGACTTTTAAAGTCATTTTGATAGTAGGCTAATACAGACACTTACATCATGTGTTGCCTTCATTATAACACTTATATAAGACGTTTACAGTCATTTTCATAGTAGGCTAATATAGACACTTACATTATGTGTTGTCTTCATTATAACACTTATATAAGACTTTTAAAGTCATTTTGATAGTAGGCTAATATAACTAACATAGACACTTACATCATGTGTTGCCTTCATTATAACACTTATATAAGACTTTTAAAGTCATTTTGATAGTAGGCTAATATAGCTAATACAGACACTTACATCATGTGTTGTCTTCATTATAACACTTATATAAGACTTTTACAGTCATTTTGATAGTAGGCTAATATAGACACTTACATCATGTGTTGCCTTCATTATAACACTTATATACGACTTTTACAGTCATTTTGATAGTAGGCTAAAATAGACAATATAGACACTTACATCGTGTGTTGCCTTCATTATAACACTTATATAGGACTTTTAAAGTCATTTTGATAGTAGGCTAATATAGACACTTACATCATGTGTTGTCTTCATTATAACACTAATATAAGACTTTTAAAGTCATTTTGATAGTAGGCTAATATAGACACTTACATCATGTGTTGTCTTCATTTTAACACTTATATAAGACTTTTACAGTCATTTTGATAGTAGGCTAATATAGACACTTACATCATGTGTTGTCTTCATTATAACACTAATATAAGACTTTTACAGTCATTTTGATAGTAGGCTAATATAACTAATATAGACACTTACATCATGTGTTGTCTTCATTATAACACTTATATACGACTTTTAAAGTCATTTTGATAGTAGGCTAATATAGACACTTACATCATGTGTTGTCTTCATTGTAACACTTATATAAGACTTTAACAGTCATTTTGATAGTAGGCTAATATAACTAATATATACACTTACATCATGTGTTGTCTTCATTATAACACTTATACAAGACTTTTAAAGTCATTTTGATAGTAGGCTAATATAGCTTATATAGACACTTACATCATGTGTTGTCTTCATTATAACACTTACATAAGACTTTTACAGTCATTTTGATAGTAGGCTAATATAACTAACATAGACACTTACATCATGTGTTGTCTTCATTATAACACTTATATAAGACTTTTACAGTCATTTTGATAGTAGGCTAATATAGACACTTACATCATGTGTTGTCTTCATTATAACACTTATATAAGACTTTTACAGTCATTTTGATAGTAGGCTAATATAGACACTTACATCATGTGTTGTCTTCATTATAACACTTATATACGACTTTTAAAGTCATTTTGATAGTAGGCTAATATAGACACTTACATCATGTGTTGTCTTCATTGTAACACTTATATAAGACTTTAACAGTCATTTTGATAGTAGGCTAATATAACTAATATATACACTTACATCATGTGTTGTCTTCATTATAACACTTATACAAGACTTTTAAAGTCATTTTGATAGTAGGCTAATATAGCTAATATAAACACTTACATCATGTGTTGTCTTCATTATAACACTTACATAAGACATTTACAGTCATTTTGTTAGTAGGCTAATATAGACACTTACATCATGTGTCGTCTTCATTATAACACTTATATAAGACTTTTAAAGTCATTTTGATAGTAGGCTAATATAGCTAATATAGACACATTATGTGTTGTCTTCATTATAACACTTATATAAGACTTTTACAGTCATTTTGATAGTAGGCTAATATAACTAACATAGACACTTACATCATGTGTTGTCTTCATTATAACACTTATATAAGACTTTTAAAGTCATTTTGAGAGTAGGCTAATATAGACACTTACATCATGTGTTGTCTTCATTATAACACTTATATAAGACTTTTACAGTCATTTTGATAGTAGGCTAATATAACTAACATAGACACTTACATCATGTGTTGTCTTCATTATAACACTTATATAAGACTTTTACAGTCATTTTGATAGTAGGCTAATATAGCTAATATAGACACATCATGTGTTGTCTTCATTATAACACTTATGTAAGACTTTTAAAGTCATTTTGATAGTAGGCTAATATAGACACTTACATCATGTATTGTCTTCATTATAACACTTATATAAGACTTTTAAAGTCATTTTGATAGTAGGCTAATATAGCTAATATAGACACTTACATCATGCGTTGTCTTCATTATAACACTAATATAAGACTTTTACAGTCATTTTGATAGTAGGCTAATATAACTAATATAGACACTTACATCATGTGTTGCCTTCATTATAACACTTATATAAGACTTTTACAGTCATTTTGATAGTAGGCTAATATAGCTAATATAGACACTTACATCATGTGTTGTCTTCATTATAACACTTATATAAGACTTTTAAAGTCATTTTGATAGTAGGCTAATATAGCTAATATAGACACTTACATCATGCGTTGTCTTCATTATAACACTTATATAGACTTTTACAGTCATTTTGATAGTAGGCTAATATAGACACTTACATCATGTGTTGTCTTCATTATAACACTTATATAAGACTTTTAAAGTCATTTTGATAGTAGGCTAATATAGACACTTACATCATGTGTTGTCTTCATTATAACACTTATATAGGACTTTTAAAGTCATTTTGATAGTAGGCTAATATAGTTAATATAGACACTTACATCATGTGTTGTCTTCATTATAACACTTATATAAGGCTTTTAAAGTCATTTTGATAGTAGGCTAATATAACTAACATAGACACTTACATCATGTGTTGTCTTCATTATAACACTTATATAAGACTTTTAAAGTCATTTTGATAGTAGGCTAATATAGACACTTACATCATGTGTTGTCTTCATTATAACACTTATATAGACTTTTACAGTCATTTTGATAGTAGGCTAATATAGCTAATATAGACACATCATGTGTTGTCTTCATTATAACACTTATAGAAGACTTTTAAAGTCATTTTGATAGTAGGCTAATATAGACAATTACATCATGTGTTGTCTTCATTATAACACTTATGTAAGACTTTTAAAGTCATTTTGATAGTAGGCTAATATAGACACTTACATCATGTGTTGTCTTCATTATAACACTTATATAAGACTTTTAAAGTCATTTTGATAGTAGGCTAATATAGCTAATATAGACACTTACATCATGTGTTGCTTTCATTATAACACTTATATAAGACTTTTACAGTCATTTTGATAGTAGGCTAATATAGACACTTACATCATGTGTTGTCTTCATTATAACACTAATACAAGACTTTTACAGTCATTTTGATAGTAGGCTAATATAACTAACATAGATACTTACATCATGTGTTGTCTTCATTATAACACTTATATAAGACTTTTACAGTCATTTTGATAGTAGGCTAATATAACTAACATAGACACTTACATCATGTGTTGTCTTCATTATAACACTTATATAAGACTTTTAAAGTCATTTTGATAGTAGGCTAATATAACTAATATAGACACTTACATCATGTGTTGTCTTCATTATAACACTTATATAAGACTTTTAAAGTCATTTTGATAGTAGGCTAATATAGACACTTACATCATGTGTTGTCTTCATTATAACACTTATATAAGACTTTTACAGTCATTTTGATAGTAGGCTAATATAGACACTTACATCATGTGTTGTCTTCATTATAACACTTATATAAGACTTTTACAGTCATTTTGATAGTAGGCTAATATAGACACTTACATCATGTGTTGTCTTCATTATAACACTTATGTAAGACTTTTAAAGTCATTTTGATAGTAGGCTAATACCGACACTTACATCATGTGTTGTCTTCATTATAACACTTATATAAGACTTTTAAAGTCATTTTGATAGTAGGCTAATATAGACACTTACATCATGTGTTGTCTTCATTATAACACTAACATAAGACTTTTAATTTGTTGCAGCTCCAGACAGTTTTTTTTGTTGTATTGTTGGTCCAATATGGTTCTTTCAACATTTTGGGCCGCTGACCCCTGCACTCGACGGAGCTCATTGCGCCGTTTGAGAATCACTGTGGTAGACAACGGAGTTCCACGTGATCCATAAAATTTCTGAAAAGTGTATTGTTAAAATACAGCTGATATTATACAACAATTTAATTATGACTTAAAGCGCATGAGAAAGTAGGAAAAAGCCACTTTTAAATACATTTAAATTGGCACAGAAGGATGTAAATGTCGACCATAATAAATAAATTATTAATTTATTAATTTTATTTATTAAATAATAATTATTTAATTAATTTAAATTAATTAAATAAAGATAAATAATCTGTTTATGTCACACATGAACAAAATTCCAAACGGAATTGACGGACGGAAAGATTGTTTTCAAAATGTCCCTGCAAGGCCTCCATTGTTTGATTTCACATTTTCAGGACTTGTGCAGATCCCAAGTACACATAAGCAAACTTTTACTGTACATGTTTTGACTTTCAAAATGCCAATACAAACAAAAAGGTGTGAACAGATGGAATTATTTATTGTCCTTTGTATGGATTCATAAAGTAAATAAACCGTGTAGCATATTTGAAACTGCATCAGTTTTTGTCATGACTTGGTCCGGGGTGTGTGCTTTTCCAGGATGCAACGGAAAGTTGGCTCGTGCGAGACGGGAATGAAGGTACATGATTTATTATTTATCAAAAAAAGGAATAAATGAAAGCGCGCACAGTGGCGGAGAATAAACTATGAAACCAAAAGACTACAGCAAAAAAGTACAAACAAAAAATACGCACAATGGCGGAGAACAAACTATGAAACCAAAAAGACTATAAACATGGAACAAAAACTTACTTGGCTTGGACAAAAATAGTTGCTTGAGGAATTGACATGGAAAGAAGTATCAGGCATGAACAGAGCATAAATGTGTTGATGTCGTCAGCACGAACAACAGAAAATGAATGAACTTAAATACTATGGACATGATTAGTGAAAGCAGGTGCGTGACTCAAAACGTGAAACAGGTGCGTGACGTCAATCAATCAATCAATCTTTATTTATATAGCCCTAAATCACAAGTGTCTCAAAGGGCTGCACAAGCCACAACGACATCCTCGGTACAAAGCCCACATACGGGCAAGGAAAAACTCACCCCAGTGGGACGTCGATGTGAATGACTATGAGAAACCTTGGAGAGGACCGCATATGTGGGTAACCCCCCCCCTCTAGGGGAGACCGAAAGCAATGGATGTCGAGTGGGTCTGACATAATATTGTGAGAGTCCAGTCCATAGTGGATCCAACATAATAGTAAGAGTCCAGTCCATAGTGGGGCCAGCAGGACACCATCCCGAGCGGAGACGGGTCAGCAGCGCAGAGATGTTCCCAGCCGATGCACAGGCGAGCGGTCCACCCCGGGTCCCGACTCTGGACAGCCAGCACTTCATCCATGGCCACCGGACCTGTGCCCCCCCCCCCCTCAAGGAAAAGGGGAGCAGAGGAGAAAAGAAAAGAAACGGCAGATCAACTGGTCTAACAGGGGGGCTATTTAAAGGCTAGAGTATACAAATGAGTTTTAAGATGGGACTTAAATGCTTCTACTGAGGTAGCATCTCTAATTGTTACCGGGAGGGCATTCCATAGTACTGGAGCCCGAATAGAAAACGCTCTATAGCCCGCAGACTTTTTTTGGGCTCTGGGAATCACTAATAAGCCGGAGTTCTTTGAACGCAGATTTCTTGCCGGGACATATGGTACAATGCAATCGACAAGATAGGACGGAGCTAGACCGTGAAAACTAATGGTTGCTATGGTGACAAACAAGAGTGCACAATGAGTCCAAACGTGGAACAGGTGAAACTAATGGGTAATCATGCAAACAAGACAAGGGAGTGAAAAGCCAGAAACTAAACAAAACATGACTTAAAACAAAACAGGATTACACAGACATGACAGTTTTAAACCTCAGATATGATGTGATGGTCCTGAATGCGGACGCCGCGCCGTTCGGCGCTCGGGGCTATTTCATGAAATATGTGCAGGAAGTGCATCTAAATAGGGTTGCTCTTTTATTTGTCCTAAACAGCACTCAATCCATCAGCATGAGGCTTGAAAAAAAACAAAAAACGCTGCTCTGCTTCCCCGTCGTCGGCCAAATTGCCCGCATTGTTCTAAACGGCCGCCAGTAGATACAAATCAAGTATGAAATGTGCGAACACCAACAGAGGTCAATAAAGCGCGTCCGCGGTGATATAATGTGATTGATTTCTCTCTGCGCCGCTGTCTGTCCGCGCGCTGATGATTACACAAAAAAGCGCCGCTGGTTAATCATAATGGCTCAGGGGGCCAGCACTTCCTACGACTCATTTCCCCTCTTAGGCGGCTGATGGTCAGCGAGGTCATCGTGACATGCGTGATGGAAGCCACCAGGGAAAGACAGGAAGGAAGTGACACCTATAGTTTAGTCCCAGTGAAGACAGGAAGTGACACCTATGGTTTAGTCTTAGTAAAGACAGGAAGTGACACCTATAGTTTAGTCTTAGTAAAGACAGGAAGTGACACCTATAGTTTAGTCTTAGTAAAGACAGGAAGTGACACCTATAGTTTAGTCCCAGAGAAGACAGGAAGTGACACCTATAGTTTAGTCTCAGTGAAGACAGGAAATGACACCTATAGTTTAGTCTCGGTAAAGACAGGAAGTGACACCTATAGTTTAGTCTCAGTGAAGACAGGAAATGACACCTATAGTTTAGTCTCGGTAAAGACAGGAAGTGACACCTATAGTTTAGTCCCAGAGAAGACAGGTTTTAGTTTCAGTAAAGACAGGAAGTGACACCTATAGTTTAGTCCCAGAGAAGACAGGAAGTGACACCTATAGTTTAGTCCCAGTGAAGACAGGAAGTGACACCTATAGTTTAGTCCCAGTGAAGACAGGTTTTAGTTTCAGTAAAGACAGGAAGTGACACCTATAGTTTAGTCTCGGTAAAGACAGGAAGTGACACCTATAGTTTAGTCCCAGAGAAGGCAGGAAGTGACACCTATAGTTTAGTCTCGGTAAAGACAGGAAGTGACACCTATAGTTTAGTCCCAGAGAAGGCAGGAAGTGACACCTATAGTTTAGTCTCGGTAAAGACAGGAAGTGACACCTATAGTTTAGTCCCAATGAAGACAGGAAGTGACACCTATAGTTTAGTTTCAGTAAAGACAGAAAGTGACACCTATAGTTTAGTCTTAGTAAAGACAGAAAGTGACACCTATAGTTTAGTCCCAGAGAAGACAGGAAGTGACACCTATAGTTATAGTTTAGTCTTAGTAAAGACAGGAAGTGACACCTATAGTTTAGTCTTAGTAAAGACAGGAAGTGACACCTATAGTTTAGTCCCAGAGAAGACAGGTTTTAGTTTCAGTAAAGACAGGAAGTGACACCTGTAGTTTAGTCTCGGTAAAGACAGGAAGTGACACCTATAGTTTAGTCCCAGAGAAGACAGGTTTTAGTTTCAGTAAAGACAGGAAGTGACACCTATAGTTTAGTCCGAGTGAAGACAGGAAGTGACACCTATAGTTTAGTCTTAGTAAAGACAGGAAGTGACACCTATAGTTTAGTCTCGGTAAAGACAGGAAGTGACACCTATAGTTTAGTCCCAGAGAAGACAGGTTTTAGTTTCAGTAAAGACAGGAAGTGACACCTATAGTTTAGTCCCAGAGAAGGCAGGAAGTGACACCTATAGTTTAGTCTCGGTAAAGACAGGAAGTGACACCTATAGTTTAGTCCCAGAGAAGACAGGTTTT
This sequence comes from Nerophis lumbriciformis, assembly GCF_033978685.3. NCBI lineage: Eukaryota > Metazoa > Chordata > Actinopteri > Syngnathiformes > Syngnathidae > Nerophis > Nerophis lumbriciformis. The sequence continues at coordinate 3,267,767 of NC_084549.2, forward strand.
AGTTTCAGTAAAGACAGGAAGTGACACCTATAGTTTAGTCCCAGAGAAGACAGGAAGTGACACCTATAGTTTAGTCTCGGTAAAGACAGGAAGTGACACCTATAGTTTAGTCCCAAAGAAGAAAGGTTTTAGTTTCAGTAAAGACAGGAAGTGACACCTATAGTTTAGTCCCAGAGAAGACAGGAAGTGACACCTATAGTTTAGTCTCGGTAAAGACAGGAAGTGACACCTATAGTTTAGTCCCAGAGAAGACAGGTTTTAGTTTCAGTAAAGACAGGAAGTGACACCTATAGTTTAGTCTCGGTAAAGACAGGAAGTGACACCTATAGTTTAGTCCCAGAGAAGACAGGTTTTAGTCTCAGTGAAGACAGGAAGTGACACCTATAGTTTAGTCCCAGTGAAGACAGGAAGTGACACCTATAGTTTAGTCCCAGTGAAGACAGGAAGTGACAGATATAGTTTAGTCTTAGTAAAGACAGGAAGTGACACCTATAGTTTAGTCTTAGTAAAGACAGGAAGTGACACCTATAGTTTAGTCCCAGAGAAGACAGGAAGTGACACCTATAGTTTAGTCTCGGTAAAGACAGGAAGTGACACCTATAGTTTAGTCCCAGAGAAGACAGGTTTTAGTTTCAGTAAAGACAGGAAGTGACACCTATAGTTTAGTCTCGGTAAAGACAGGAAGTGACACCTATAGTTTAGTCCCAGAGAAGACAGGTTTTAGTCTCAGTGAAGACAGGAAGTGACACCTATAGTTTAGTCTTAGTAAAGACAGGAAGTGACACCTATAGTTTAGTCCCAGAGAAGACAGGTTTTAGTCTCAGTGAAGACAGGAAGTGACACCTATAGTTTAGTCCCAGAGAAGACAGGTTTTAGTCTCAGTGAAGACAGGAAGTGACACCTATAGTTTAGTCCCAGACAAGGCAGGAAGTGACACCTATAGTTTAGTCTCGGTAAAGACAGGAAGTGACACCTATAGTTTAGTCCCAGAGAAGACAGGTTTTAGTCTCAGTGAAGACAGGAAGTGACACCTATAGTTTAGTCTTAGTAAAGACAGGAAGTGACACCTATAGTTTAGTCCCAGAGAAGACAGGTTTTAGTCTCAGTGAAGACAGGAAGTGACACCTATAGTTTAGTCCCAGAGAAGACAGGTTTTAGTCTCAGTGAAGACAGGAAGTGACACCTATAGTTTAGTCCCAGACAAGGCAGGAAGTGACACCTATAGTTTAGTCTCGGTAAAGACAGGAAGTGACACCTATAGTTTAGTCCCAGAGAAGACAGGTTTTAGTTTCAGTAAAGACAGGAAGTGACACCTATAGTTTAGTCCCAGAGAAGACAGGAAGTGACACCTATAGTTTAGTCCCAGAGAAGACAGGTTTTAGCTTCAGTAAAGACAGGAAGTGACACCTATAGTTTAGTCCCAGAGAAGACAGGAAGTGACACTTATAGTTTAGTCTCGGTAAAGACAGGAAGTGACACCTATAGTTTAGTCCCAGAGAAGACAGGTTTTAGCTTCAGTAAAGACAGGAAGTGACACCTATAGTTTAGTCTCGGTAAAGACAGGAAGTGACACCTATAGTTTAGTCCCAGAGAAGACAGGTTTTAGTTTCAGTAAAGACAGGAAGTGACACCTATAGTTTAGTCTCGGTAAAGACAGGAAGTGACACCTATAGTTTAGTCTTAGTAAAGACAGGAAGTGACACCTATAGTTTAGTCCCAGTGAAGACAGGAAGTGACACCTATAGTTTAGTCTTAGTAAAGACAGGAAGTGACACCTATAGTTTAGTCCCAGTGAAGACAGGAAGTGACACCTATAGTTTAGTCTTAGTAAAGACAGGAAGTGACACCTATAGTTTAGTCTTAGTAAAGACAGGAAGTGACACCTATAGTTTAGTCTTAGTAAAGACAGGAAGTGACACCTATAGTTTAGTCTTAGTAAAGACAGGAAGTGACACCTATAGTTTAGTCTCGGTAAAGACAGGAAGTGACACCTATAGTTTAGTCTTGGTAAAGACAGGAAGTGACACCTTTAGTTTAGTCCCAGTGAAGACAGGAAGTGACACCTATAGTTTAGTCTCAGAGAAACAGGAAGTGACACCTATAGTTTAGTCCAGTGACGTGCGGTCACTAGAGGCAGGTGAGGCCCCGCCTCACCTGCCATCATGGAAAGAAAAAAATGTAAAAAGAATAACAATTATTAAATTGTTAAATGTATCCAGTGATTATACTATAAAGTTATTTTCCATTTAACTTCACCAGTTTTAGATTATTTTTATTCAAAATCGCTGAATTTTCACATTTGCCGTTCAAATACTGAGAAGAGACGGTGCGGTGAACAGCAGCCAGTCGAGGCACGTCACTCAGTGCCTCAACATGGACGGACTCGGCTAACTGCTGGCCTGCTGTGCAGTGAGACCGTATTGCTATATGAATTATATTATACATTTCCATAGTTTAGTTAGCTGAGGTATATAATGTACAGTGTATTTTGTCCACAACTGTATGTGTGTAAAGTATTTCTTGTGCTGAGCGATCATAAAACTGCTGCGAAGACGCACTGGCTGAGGCACGCGTAACCACGCCTCCTGGTGCTTAAGACACGTTCGCCGCAGACTGCACCCACCGACGGGAACGCCACACCAACCAAAGCCCACACCCAAACCCTCCACCTGCAAGACCGAATCCACCCAAAAAAAGTCACTTAACAAGAAGCCAAAAAGTGCAAAAACAACATTGCTCGCGCCGGAGGAGCCGTGAACGACTGCAAGGACACTACATTAGGTACACCTGCAGACTGCAGCGCGGATTTCATATTTCATTCATTCACAACTCCTCCAACACGAACACCACTGTACCCGCACTTATAAGTAAAGGTAAGACCATAATAACGTTTTTTTTATTAAATGTGCTTTTTTGTGTGCTACAGTTTGTATGTGTAAAGTTAAAGTTAAGTTAAAGCAGGGGCGTCACTAGCTTTTAAGGACAAGGGGGGGGCTTTGCCCCCAGGAGATGCACAGGATGCGAGCGAATGTTACGCACGTGTTCTGCCAACGCCGCTCATCCGTCTGTGCGCACCTCGGGACACGCCCACGGGTGCGCACATCCAGGGACGCGCCGCGCGCGTCCCCGCCCTGCAGCAGCCACCAGCTGCAATCACTCGCTGGCAATCTTCACACCTGGAACTGATGAGGGCGAGCTGGTTAAAAGACCAGTGGACCCTAGGATCGGCGCGGGAACTTAGTTTTCTCATGGTGTACCTACCCTCCGTCGCCTGTAAAGTGAGCTGTGCGTCTCACTTTCGCCTGGATCTCCCTCTGGACTCTGACTGCCTCCTTCGTTCCTAGACCTTTCTCTCGCCCCTGGATTCTGACGCCTCACTCTCGCCCCGGATCATCTGCCTGCCTCTTGGACCCCTTTTGCCTTGCCCTCTTTGGACTTGTCTGCTCCCTCATCCAACAGAACAGTAATACACAACAGCTAACTACACACATAGTCTAACACCACTCACTCTAGGGTTTTGTCACACACTCCATTTCATTAGTTTAGTTTATATTAGTATTGTTTTGTTATTATATATATATATATATATATATACTATATATATAATAAATAATTGTATATACTGCCCCCTGGTGTCTGAGCCGTCACCTCCCCTTTAGTCTAAACACAACAGCACGAGCACAAAACTTCACAAACGGCTAACAAAGACTTAGAAATTATTCATTGTTATTATTTTTTTTTTTTTTAAATGCACGGGACGAAATGAAATGCTCCCCGGGACGATGGCTTTTAACCATATTTTTTCTTTTTCTTTTTATGTATTTATTCATTTTACATTTTATATTAAATGTCTTGGTTTTTCCTCCCTCTGAAAATCCTATTAAATGTTTAACAAGCCATCCTATAATAATAAAACAGCTATTAATGTAACAATACTATAAAACAAATATATTTAATGATGTTTTTTTCATTATTTTAACAATAGGCTTATGTATATTACTTTATATAGATTCTACAAGAAACACAAAACTTAAAAAATAAATGATTTACAATTGCACACACAAGGTTTTTTGCAGCTTCACTCATTGTAAAGGAAGCTAATGTGCTTCGTACACCTGCAGGACCGCAAGCAAGGTCGCAGAGAAAATGCGGGCTGGAATTTGAGTGATGTGGGCATTTTCTATATGAACAAGTGGAATGGATTGGATACCGACGCACTAAAGGGGCTCTCTACCTTACGCTACGAAGTGAGGGGAAACTGAGTGAATAATAACAGGTTATTTGATTATTTATTTAAACTCATATTTGGGCCACTTTATAATGAATATGTCGGCATTTATTTGTAAAAAAAAAACAAAAAAACACCAAATTATTTAGGGGGGCTTAAGAATATTTTAGTGGGGCTTGAGCCCCCCTAAAATAGGCCTAACAACGCCAATGAGTTAAAGTACCAATGATTGTCACACACACACTAGGTGTGGTGAAATATGTCCTCTGCATTTGACCCATCCCCTTGATCACCCCCTGGGATGTGAGGGGAGCAGTGGGCAGCAGCGGCGCCGCGCCCGGGAATAATTGTTGGTGATTTACCGTATTTTCCGCACTATAAGGCGCACCTAAAAACCACAAATTTTCTCAAAAGCTGACAGTGCGCCTTATAACCCGGTGCGCTTTATATATGGATAAATATTAAGATTCATTTTCATAAAGTTTCGGTCTCGCAACTTCGGTAAACAGCCGCCATCTTTTTTCCCGGTAGAACAGGAAGCGCTTCTTCTTCTACGCAAGCAACCGCCAAGGTAAGCACCCGCCCCCATAGAACAGGAAGCGCTTCTTCTTCTACTGTAAGCAACCACCCGCCCGTGTAGAAGAAGAAAAAGCGCGCGGATATCACCGTTTCATTTCCTTTGTGTGTTTACATCTGTAAAGACCACAAAATGGCTCCTACTAAGCGACAAGGATCCGGTTCATGAAAAGACGCAATCTCTCCATCCGCACACGGATTACTATTTCACAGCAACTGATATTCCTGTGAACCGCACCGTGGATACAACGGGAGCACGTACGGTGAATATTCGCACCACAGGGAATGAGAAGTCATCCTTCACTGTGGTTCTAGCTTGCCATGCTAATGGCCAGAAACTTCCACCCATGGTGATATTCAAAAGGAAGACCTTGCCAAAAGAGACCTTTCCAGCCGGCGTCATCATAAAAGCTAACTCGAAGGGATGGATGAAGAAAAGATGAGCGAGTGGTTAAGGTAAGTTTAAGTTTACGCGAAGAGGCCGGGTGGCTTTTTTCACGCAGCTCTGTCCATGTTGATATACGTATGTTTGTGATTGCACATTTGCGTACATTTTGGGAGTGAACAGAGTTGTTAGAACGCTGGTTTTTAATATATTATTAAAGTTTGACTGACCTATCTGACTGTTTTTTTGACATTCCTTTAGCGCAGTTAGATGCGGCTTACAACACCGGGCGGCTTATAGGTGGACAAAGTTTTGAAATATGCCGTTCATTGAAGGCGCGGCTTATAACCCAGGGCGCCTTATGGTGCGGAAAATACGGTAACCCCCAATTCCAAGCCTTGATGCTGAGTGCCAAGCAGGGAAGAATGCTGGTATGAGCTTTTAAACATAACCCGTTAACTGCTGCCAATCAAATGGTGAATAAGATACTCTTTAGGGTTCATATGTTTGTAAATCTGACTGTGATGAAGTCAGTGCCTCACCAGCCATCAACCTCACCGCACGTCACTGGTTTAGTCCCAGCAAACTGTAATGTTTGTACTAATCGCTCTTCACTGATTGTGAACCAAAGGATGCATCAAGTCAGGATTTAGAACACTGGACTCCAAATGGGGACCAAAGTGGACAAAGACAAGTCATGCATTGGAAAGAGAAAAAAGATGTCTGCTAAGCACCTTTTTAACAAGCCAGTCAAAATGATAGCTCTGAGGAACAAAGCCGCCGGCTATCTGCGGTGTTAATTAAATCTCCACACCTTTTATTCATACATTTAAACACCCACTTTACCCTTCCTGCACGTTTTAGCACATATTTTTCCACCATTCCCTTGTTGTGCTCTTTAGAGAAGAAGACAACGCTGGCAAAAGAACGTTGGCAAGGGGAAAAAAAAAAGCCTTGATTCCTAATGGGCAGGTTTTGCTCAGCAAAGTCGCTAATGGACAACGCTAATTAGCGCAGTCTTTACAAAGGGAATGGATCAAAATGTGTGTTGCTCATTTATAGACGATGGACGCTGGACATGTTCTGTGCTTTGGCTCGCAGGGGCATATAGCTGTGATGCAAACTTCAAAAAATACAAAAGAGTTGTTGGTTTCATGATGGTACATACAACCCATGCTGTGTACTACTTCTGACAGTAAATCACCTTTGTGGCGCCCCCTGTGGGAAATCAGAATCAGAATCAGAATCAGAATCATCTTTATTGTCATTACGCAAGGTAACGGGATTGAGGCCATTCCATACAGTGCGATGTGTGCATGCTAGAAAAACAATGTGCAAATATATAAAAATATAAAAAATGTAGAAGTGCAATGAATATGGTGTGAAATGAATATATACATGAAAAAAAACAAAAAAACAGGGTGGTTGGTGGAATGGGTTATTGCACCGAAGAGAAGGCAGTTATGAGGGACAATGGGGCAGTCCGTTCAGGATGGTTATGGCCCTGGGGAAGAAGCTGTTCTTTAGCCTGTTTGTTTTGGTTTTAATGCACCTGTAGCGCTTCCCAGAGGGCAGCAGGTGGAACAGGTCAGAGCCAGGGTGGGTGCTGTCCTTGATGATGGCACTGGCTCTGTTGAGGCAGCGGGAGGTGTAGATGTCCGTCAGAGAGGGGAGAGGGCGGCCGATGATCTTCTGAGCCGTCTTGACCACTCTTTGCAGCCTCTCCCTGTCTGCTGCAGTGCAGCTGCCGTACCATACCGTAATACAGTAGGTCAGCAGGCTCTCGATGGACGAGCGGTAGAAGGTCAGCAGCAGGTCAGGCTTCAGGTTGTACTTCCCGAGGACTCTAAGGAAGTGTAGCCGCTGCTGAGCCTTCTTGATGATTGATGTGGTGTTGACTGTCCAGGAGAAGTCATTAGAGATGTGGACTCCAAGGTACCTGAAGGTGTGGACCCTCTCTACACGCTCGCCGTTGATGTAGAGGGGGGCAGGGTCGGTGCTGCTCCTCCTGAAGTCGACGATGATCTCTCTGGTCTTGCTGGTGTTGAGAGCGAGGTTGTTCTCCGAAGACCAGGCCGTCAGCTTCAGGACCTCCTCTCTGTAGGCAGCCTCGTCACCCCTGGAGATGAGCCCGACCACTGTGGTATCGTCGGCGAACTTGACGGTAAGGTTGTCACTGTGGGCCGGACTGCAGTCATGGGTGTAAAGGCAGTAGAGGAGGGGGCTCAGCACACAGCCCTGTGGGGAGCCGATGCTCAGCGTGCGGGAGGATGAGAGGTGCGGGCCAAGTCTCACATTCTGGGGTCGGTCCGTTAGGAAGTCCCTTATCCAGGCGTTTGTGAGAGGGGGGAGGCCAAGAGTGTCCAGTTTATTGCAGAGTCTGTCCGGGATTATTGTATTGAAGGCAGAGCTATAGTCCACAGAGAGCATCCAGACGTAGCTCTGCTGCTGCTCCAGGTGGTTCAGAGCAGAGTGGAGAGCAACAGCGATGGCGTCCTCTGTGGACCTGTTCGCCCGGTATGCGAACTGGTGGGGGTCGAAGTCTGGAGGGATATGGTCCTTGATGTGCTGGAGAACAAGTCGCTCGAAATACTTTGAAAGACATGTTAACACACATGTAACGCACGTATCCTCAAAGTTGTATAATCACTACACAAATACTCAATGACTTATGCTTAACTAGTAACTAAGCCAGTGGTTCTTAACCTGGGTTGGATGGAACCCTAGGGGTTCGGTGAGTCGGCCTCAGGGGTTCGGCGGAGGTCGAGACACACCCGACTCATCGTGTAAATAAAAACTTCTCCCTATCGACGTATTACGGATACGACAACAGCAGAAGTCAGACTGATTTGCAGGTGTGTAATTTGTTGTGAGTTTATGCACTGTGTTGCTTTTGTTCTTGGAACAAGGTGATGTTCATGCACGCTTCAGAAAAGCAACACATTTAGATGAACTGCACCAATTTAGTCAAGAGGAGTGATCAAAAATTCAAGCAGAAGCTTGTGGATGGCTACCAAAAGCGCCTTATTGCAGGTAAACTTGCCAAGGGACATGTAAGCAAATATTAACATTGCTGTATGTATACTTTTGACCATCATATTTTCAGTAGAGCCATAATAAATTCATAAAAGAAGCAAACTTCATGAATGTTTTTTGTGACCAACAAGTATGTGCTCCAATCACTTAAATCAGGGGTGCTCACACTTTTTCTGCAGGCGAGCTACTTTTCAATTGATCAAGTCGCGGGGATCTACCTCATTCATATATATAATTTATATTTACTTATTTATGAAATATATGTTTTTGTTAACAAGTTAAAGGTGTTTAATGATAATGCAAGCATGTTTAACACATATAGTTAATATTGTTAAAAAATTAAAGGTGTCTAATGATAATACAAGCATGTTTAATACATATAGTTAATATTGTTAACAAGTTAAAGGTGTTTAATGATAATACAAGCATGTTTAACACATATAGTTAATATTGTTAAAAAGTTAAAGGTGTTTAAAGATAATACAAGCATGTTTAACACATATAGTTAATATTGTTAATACATTAAAGGTGTTTAATGATAATACAAGTATGTTTAATACATATAGTTAATATTGTTAACAAGTAAAAGGTGTTTAATGATAATGCAAGCATGTTTAACACATATAGTTAATATTGTTAATAAATTAAAGGTGTTTAATGATAATACAAGTATGTTTAATACATATAGTTAATATTGTTAACAAGTAAAAGGTGTTTAAAGATAATACAAGCATGTTTAACACATAGTTAATATTGTTAAAAAATTAAAGGTGTTTAATGATAATACAAGCATGTTTAATACATATAGTTAATATTGTTAACAATTAAAAGGTGTTTAAAGATAATACAAGCATGTTTAACACATATAGTTAATATTGTTAATACATTAAAGGTGTTTAATGATAATACAAGTATGTTTAATACATATAGTTAATATTGTTAACAAGTAAAAGGTGTTTAATGATAATGCAAGCATGTTTAACACATATAGTTAATATTGTTAATAAATTAAAGGTGTTTAATGATAATACAAGTATGTTTAATACATATAGTTAATATTGTTAACAAGTAAAAGGTGTTTAAAGATAGTACAAGCATGTTTAACACATAGTTAATATTGTTAAAAAATTCAAGGTGTTTAATGATAATACAAGCATGTTTAATACATATAGTTAATATTGTTAACAAGTAAAAGGTGTTTAAAGATAATGAAAGCATGTTTAACACATATAGTTAATATTGTTAATAAGTTAAAGGTGTTTAAAGATAATACAAGCATGTTTAACACATATAGTTAATATTGTTAATAAGTTAAAGGTGTTTAAAGATAATACAAGCATGTTTAACACATATAGTTAATAATGTTAATAAATTAAAGGTGTTTAATGATAATACAAGTATGTTTAATACATATAGTTAATATTGTTAACAAGTAAAAGGTGTTTAAAGATAATGAAAGCATGTTTAACTCATAGTTAATATTGTTAAAAAATTAAAGGTGTCTAATGATAATACAAGCATGTTTAACACATAGTTAATATTGTTAAAAAAATAAAGGTGTTTAATGATAATACAAGAATGTTTAATACATATAGTTAATATTGTTAACAAGTTAAAGGTGTTTAGTGATAATGCAAGCATGTTTAACACATATAGTTAATATTGTTAATAAGTTAAAGGTGTTTAAAGATAATACAAGCATGTTTAACATATATAGTTAATATTGTTAATACGTTAAAGGTGTTTAAAGATAATACAAGCATGTTTAACACATATAGTTAATATTGTTAACAAGTAAAAGGTGTTTAATGATAATACAAGCATGTTTAACACATAGTTAATATTGTTAAAAAATTAAAGGTGTCTAATGATAATACAAGCATGTTTAATACATATAGTTAATATTGTTAACAAGTTAAAGGTGTTTAATGATAATACAAGAGTGTTTAATACATATAGTTAATATTGTTAATAAGTTAAAGGTGTTTAAAGATAATACAAGCATGTTTAACATATATAGTTAACATTGTTAATAAGTTAAAGGTGTTTAAAGATAATACAAGCATGTTTAACACATATAGTTAATATTGTTAACAAGTAAAAGGTGTTTAAAGATAATACAAGCATGTTTAACACATATAGATTCCTTTCTTTCATGAAGACAAGAATATAAGTTGGTGTATTACCTGATTGTGATGACTTGCATTGCTAGGAATCAGACAGTGGTGCTGATAAGGTCCGCATTTTCGAATGGAGGAGAAAAAAAAGTCCTCCTTTCTGTCCAATACCACATGGAAGTGGTTGGTTTTTGGCATCTTATTTGTCCAGCTTCCGTACTCCTTTGTATACACTTTACAAGAAATACATTGTCGGCAAACTCCGTAGCTTGCTAGCTTGTGCACGCCAGCTTTCTGAGACTCTTATGTTGTTAGCGCAACTGTGCAACTGTGCAGTCGGTCTTTGGAGTTTTGCCGACAGGTACGGCGCCAGAGTCTGTTGAAATAAAGTGTTTCTCGCCTTCCAGTCGGTCATTTTAATGAGCTGGCAGCAGCCAGCGTCTTCTCAGAAGACCCTCGGGTGCCGTGAATGTCAATCAAGTGACGAAAGTGACGTCATAGTGAAGATTTATGATCGCTCATTTTTAGGACTATTTTTTTAATGCCTGGCTGGTGATCGACTGACACACCCTCCGCGATCGACCGGTAGCTCGCGATCGACGTAATGAGCACCCCTGACTTAAATGATTGGAAACTCAAGACAGCCATGGCATTATGTCCTTTACAAGTGTATGTAAACTTTTGCACCAGTGTTATTCAAATGGTCTTAAATGTGTCCAATTGGGGCCCCCCCCCTGCGATAAGGACACAAATATTTGTTGTACCATTGTGTGCGATTACAATCTGCTCCCAAACAGGATCCTGAGTAGGTGTGGTAAGATAATTCCAAACCTCACCAGACAAGTGAACACTGAAACTCAAACATCTGAACAGGTAACTGGACCCACCGTTACGTTTTCGAAAGGGGATGATTTGGAAACAGCACGGCACACTTTCCTCGGCCAATATCCTGTTCCTCCTCCTCCTTCCCTGGAGAGACGCATTGATCTGCCGTCTAGTGAACACTGTGTCTCCAGTGTCGGGGTAATTCCAGGTGGGATTGCTTTTCCCTTGTTACCTTGTATTTGGGGGCTCTGTTCCTGCCCCTTCCTAATTCTCCCCGCCTTAACTTCCCAGCGCCACCGGTGCCAGGACCAGCGGACAAGGGGCCCCTTTGTCCCCCCCCCTCGACCTGCTGTGTAGGCCGGAAGTATGAATGAGAACGGTGAAGATGTGGCGGAAAGGTCCGTCAGGGCCAAGCACCTGAGCAGATGCAGAAAACAAAAACAAAATGTAAATACTGTAGAGAATTCTTGTTTATTCAAACAAAACGTGTCCAGGGTTTCCCTTCAATGTGGCGAGCCGCCACGGCATTTTTATTACCGCCACACTTTGAAAATAAGGGCTTTTTTTGTACTTGAAAACTCATTCAAGTAATGTAATATATTGTAGCCCCCAGAAGAAATCACAAAAAGTCTGACGCTATTTTTAACTTGTATTACCAATCTTATGATAAACAACACAACAATTCCAACAGGTTTTACCTCCCGTGCAAACATTTTCGTCTCGTGAGTCCGCACTTCCATTTTATTCGCCAATCACCTTTCAGGCACGGACGGTGTGTTTGTAAACATGGGAAAAACTGACATCAAATCCAAACCGCACAAACATTAAACATTATTAACAATAGCTGTGTCAGGACTTGGACTATGGCGTGGTTTGTTCTCCCGTGGTGCAAATGATTTGGACCAGACATGGCGTGAAGGTCAATCAATCAATCAATGTTTATTTATATAGCCCTAAATCACAAGTGTCTCAAAGGGCTGCACAAGCCACACCGACATCCTCGGTACAAAGCCCACATAAGGGCAAGGAAAAACTCACCCCAGTGGGACGTCGATGTGAATGACTATGAGAAACCTTGGAGAGGACCGCATATGTGGGTAACCCCCCCCCCCCTCTAGGGGAGACCGAAAGCAATGGATGTCGAGTGGGTCTGACATAATATTGTGAGAGTCCAGTCCATAGTGGATCCAACATAATAGTAAGAGTCCAGTCCATAGTGGATCTAACATAATATTGTGAGAGTCCAGTCCATAGTGGATCTAACATAATAGTAAGAGTCCAGTCCATAGTGGATCTAACATAATATTGTGAGAGTCCAGTCCATAGTGGATCCAACATAATAGTAAGAGTCCAGTCCATAGTGGGGCCAGCAGGACACCCGAGCGGAGACGGGTCAGCAGCGCAGAGATGTTCCCAGCCGATGCACAGGCGAGCAGTCCACCCCGGGTCCCGACTCTGGACAGCCAGCACTTCATCCATGGCCACCGGACCTGTGCCCCCCCCCCCTCAAGGAAAAGGGGAGCAGAGGAGAAAAGAAAAGAAACGGCAGATCAACTGGTCTAACAGGGGGTCTATTTAAAGGCTAGAGTATACAAATGAGTTTTAAGATGGGACTTAAATGCTTCTACTGAGGTAGCATCTCTAATTGTTACCGGGAGGGCATTCCATAGTACTGGAGCCCCAATAGAAAACGCTCTATAGCCCGCAGACTTTTTTTGGGCTCTGGGAGTCACTAATAAGCCGGAGTTCTTTGAACGCAGATTTCTTGCCGGGACATATGGTACAATGCAATCGACAAGATAGGACGGAGCTAGACCGTGTAGTATTTTATACGTAAGTAGTAAAACCTTAAAGTCACATCTTAAGTGCACAGGAAGCCAGTGCAGGTGAGCCAGTATAGGCGTAATATGATCAAACTTTCTTGTTCTTGTCAAAAGTCTAGCAGCCGCATTTTGTACCAACTGTAATCTTTTAATGCTAGACATAGGGAGACCCGAAAATAATACGTTACAGTAATCGAGACGAGACGTAACGAACGCATGAATAATGATCTCAGCGTCGCTAGTGGACAGAATGGAACGAATTTTTGCGGTATTACGGAGATGAAAGAAGGCCGTTTTAGTAACACTCTTAATGTGTGACTCAAACGAGAGAGTTGGGTGGAAGATAATACCCAGATTCTTTACCGAGTCGCTTTGTGTAATTGTTTGGTTGTCAAATGTTAAGGTGGTATTATTAAATAAATGTCGGTGTTTAGCAGGACCGATAATCTTAGTGTTGAGTTGCAAGAAGTTAGCGGACATCCATTGTTTAATTTCATTAAGACACGCCTCCAGCTGACTACAATCCGGCGTGTTGGTCAGCTTTAGGGGCATGTAGAGTTGGCTGTCATCAGCATAACAATGAAAGCTAACACCGTATTTGCGTATGATGTCGCCTAGCGGCAGCATGTAAATACTAAAGAGTGCAGGGCCAAGAACCGAACCCTGAGGAACTCCGCACGTTACCTTAACATAGTCCGAGGTCACATTGTTATGGGAGACGCATTGCATCCTGTCAGTAAGATAAGAGTTAAACCACGACAAGGCTAAGTCTGACATACCAATACGTGTTTTGATACGCTCTAATAAAATATTATGATGGACGGTATGGAAAGCAGCGCTAAGATCAAGAAGCAGCAACATAGATGACGCATCAGAATCCATCGTTAGCAGTAGATCATTAGTCATTTTTGCGAGGGCTGTCTCCGTAGAGTGATTTGCCCTGAAACCGGATTGAAAAGGTTCACAGAGATTGTTAGACTCTAAGTGTTCATTTAGCTGCTGTGCGACAATTTTTTCGAGGATTTTCGAGATAAACGGAAGGTGGGACACCGGCCGGTAGTTTACCATGAGGTCAGGATCGAGGTTAGGTCTTTTGAGCAGAGGATGAATAACCGCTTTGGATGGATGGACTTGACTGGCCTGAACCCGATAGAACACCTTTGGGATAAATTAGAACGGAGACTGAGAGCCAGACCTTCTCGACCAACATCAGTGTGTGACCTCACCAATGCGCTTTTGGAAGAATGGTCGAAAATTCCTAAGGTTCCAGGAATTTTGTACAGATCCTTGCAACATGGGGCCATGTATTGTCATGCTGGAACACGAGGTGATGGTCTCGGGTGAACGGCACAACGATGGACCTCAGGATCTCGTCGCGGTATCTCTGTGCATTCAAAATGCCATCAATAAAATGCACCTGGTTCGTTGTCCATGACATACGCCTGCCCATACCGTAACCCCTCCCCCACCACGGGCCACTCCACGACAGTCAGGTCGAGACCCCGATGAGGACGACGAGCATGCAGATAAGCTTTTCCTGAGACAGTCTGTGCAGAAATTATTTGGTTATGCAAACCAATTGTTGCAGCAGCTGTCTGGGTGGCTAGTATCAGACAATCATGGAGGTGCACCTGCTGGATATGGAGGTCCTGGGCTGTTGTGGTTACACATGCTCTGCGGTTGCGAGGCCGGTTGGATGTGCTGCCAAATTCTCTTATGGTAGAGAAATGAACATTCAATTCACGGGGAACATCTCTGGTGCACATTCCTGCACTCAGCATGCTAACTGCACGCTCCCTCAAAAATTACGACATCTGTGGCATTGTGCGGTGTGATAAAACTGCACATTTCAGTGTGGCCTTTTATTGTGGGCAGCCTAAGGCACACCTGTGCAATAATCATGCTGTTTAATCAGCATCCTGGTATGTCACACTTGTGAGGTGGGATGGATTATCTTACCAAAAAATAAATGATAGATATTTCCATCCATCCATCCATCTTCTTCCGCTTATCCGAGGTCGGGTCGCGGGGGCAGCAGCCTAAGCAGGGAAGCCCAGACTTCCCTCTCCCCAGCCACTTCATCCAGCTCCTCCCGGGGGACCCGGAGGCGTTCCCAGGCCAGCCGTGGAGACATAGTCTTCCCAACGTGTCCTGGGTCTTCCCCGCGGCCTCCTACCGGTCGGACGTGCCCTAAACACCTCCCTAGGGAGGCGTTCGGGTGGCATCCTGACCAGATGCCCGAACCACCTCATCTGGCTCCTCTCCATGTGGAGGAGCAGCGGCTTTACTTTGAGCTCCCCCCGGATGACAGAGCTTCTCACCCTATCTCTAAGGGAGAGCCCCGCTACCCGGCGGAGGAAACTCATTTCGGCCGCTTGTACCCGTGATCTTGTCCTTTCGGTCATAACCCAAAGCTCATGACCATAGGTGAGGATGGGAACGTAGATCGACCGGTAAATTGAGAGCTTTGCCTTCCGGCTCAGCTCCTTCTTCACCACAACGGACCGATACAGCGTCCGCATTACTGAAGACGCCGCACCGATCCGCCTGTTGATCTCACGATTCACTCTTCCCTCACTCGTGAATAAGACTCCGAGGTACTTGAACTCCTCCACTTGGGGCAAGATCTCCTCCTCAACCCGGAGATGGCACTCCATCCTTTTCCGGGCGAGAACCATGGACTCGGACATGGAGGTGCTGATTCTCATCCCAGTCGCTTCACACTCGGCTGCAAACCGATCCAGTGAGAGCTGAAGATCCTGGCCAGATGAAGCCATCAGGACCACATCATCTGCAAAAAGCAGAGACCTAATCCTGCAGCCACCAAACCAGATCCCCTCAACGCTTTGACTGCGCCTAGCAATTCTGTCCATAAAAGTTATGAACAGAATGGGTGACAAAGGGCAGCCTTGGCGGAGTCCAACCCTCACTGGTAACGTGTCCGACTTACTACCGGCAATGCGGACCAAGCTCTGGCACTGATCATACAGGGAGCGGACTGCCACAATCAGACAGTCCGATACCCCATACTCTCTGAGCACTCTCCACAGGACTTCCTGAGGGACACGGTCGAATGCCTTCTCCAAGTCCACAAAACACATGTAGACTGGTTGGGCAAACTCCCATGCACCCTCAAGGACCCTGCCGAGAGTATAGAGCTGGTCCACAGTTCCACGACCAGGACGAAAACCACACTGTTCCTCCTGAATCCGAGGTTCGACTATCCGGCGTAGCCTCCTCTCCAGTGCACCTGAATAGACCTTACCGGGAAGGCTGAGGAGTGTGATCCCACGATAGTTAGAACACACCCTCCGGTTCCCCTTCTTGATGATAGGTAGGTCTTTATTGTCATTGCACAAGTACAACAAAATTATGTTTTCAGCACAAACCCGTTCAAGATGAGACAAACAAACAGCGTTCAGGGTTACAAAACAGGAACGCTGATGGGTCGCCACGAGGTGCCCCGTAAAAGGTGGGAAAAGGGTAAAACGCTGGGGAAAAAGATGAGTAAAAAAAATACAATCTAGACTGGGCTCCTAAGGGGGCCTAGTCTGGAGTGGGAAAAAAAACTCCATGCAATGCACACATAAACACGTTACATTTAATCACGACAACTCGCAACAGCTGGGCGGGGAGTTGGGGCCCTGGAGGTCGACTGCTGCTATGAAGCACTGCCATCCGACCATCACCCCGAGGGGAAACAAGGGGTGGTGAAGGCATGGGGTGGGGGAGGGGTGTGTGTGTGTGTGCGTGTGTGCCCAATTGTCTTGGGTGTGATGACGTAATGTTTTTTTACAGACTGAGGCCGATCTGCAAAAGTTCGACTCCAGGTGTTGTTGAGGAGGGAGGGAGGTCAAAAGCGTTCATCATTGAGCTGTTTTCAGAACAGCCTGGTCCTGTTTTCACAGCGTCAAGGCCATTCGAGGGAGTCAAATCGTAGATTAGGATGTTTGTTTTCCGCGAGCAGACAACACAACGACTTGTCTGTTCTATTCGTCCATGCTGGGTGCTCTCAAATTCAATTACATTTTTTTTCTTTTCAGCAAGCTTCTCCATGATGTGATCCGTCTTGCGATTCAGTTCATAAATCGCCGCAGTCTGCGTTCCCAAAGCCCTGCCCAAACCTTCAAACCAAAATGATTTAGACAGATAAACGCAGAGATAAGTCTGCGTTTTTTAAATATCCGTGTTCGTGTAGACATGGCCTGATAGCGTTGGGCCAACACACATAAAATGTGGTGCAAAGCTTTGGATAGTAAAACATTCCATTCGATTCATTTTATTTATATAATCTTTTATGCGGAAAATGAATGCAGTATCACAACAAATTGATGTTTTCTTTGCAAATAAAATACTGATTATAACAACACATGTTTGTAGCAATATTCTATTAGGTAAAGGTGTCTGCTCACACTTGGCAATAATACTCCCTAAAATAGAAAAATGTAAGCTATCTATTGACACAGCTCATCTCTCTTGTCGAGCCCTCTTTGGCCACGAGCGCTTCCTCCACAAAAGTTCCCCTGGCGCACAGGCAATTCTTATTCTTATTCTTCCTCTTCATTGTCCTCGCCGGACAGCACAAACAAGCAAACAAGGCTTGAAGGGTGCATCATTTCATTTCCATATAGATGAAATGCGCACGATGAAGTGAACAAGTGTCCATTTGTACACGAGGCACAATGCTTTTCATCTGGAGGCTCGGCCATTGTTGGACGTGCTCCTATGAATTACCTGAACAAAAAAACGTCGGATAGGACCATGTTCTGCGGGATTGTAACTCTCAAAGGCCACTAATAGATTTTGCCCAGTTCAGAGCACTTGAGACATAAAAGAGGTTAAAGCAACGTGGGAACGGAGGTGATGATGGCGGGCCTCTTCAGTTTTATTCATAGCAGATGTCATTTATCCTGGCATCTTCTTGGGCTCTGTGCTGCTGAAGCAAAAATAAAACATATCCTGGAATTGCACGGAGCCCAATACGAACATTCCTATGACACGCTAGAGACGACATTTTTCTATTATTCGCTTGTTGGATGTTTAGGGCTGGGCCGATGAAATCGTGTCCTTTAAAACGGATTTTAAAACTTTAAAATCAATCAAAATGTTTTTGATAAAACTTTCACGATGTAACCAATCTGGCGCCCTAGGCAAGATTTTAGGTGGCGCCCCCCCCCACATCGGCAGTGAAGTGTATATACTCACAAGAAACCGAATAGCTTTGTCTTTGACCTTTTTTTTTTACTTACAACTGTACCTAATATATAAAGGGGTGGAAAATTGACTATTACCTGCAGGGCAAACATTAGCTAACCAGAAGGCAATAAGAATGTAAACAAAAAACACCTGCTTAAAAGATCTAATACAAATGTCCCTGAGGAATGTAAGGTGGGAGTACTGTAATTACCTAACGTTACATTATTATTTTCCATAACAGTTTAGCCCCCTCCACAATATTAACCCGACGTTAAAACAGAACTAGCTATTTATTGATTAGCAATTGTAACATTAGCTTAATGCTAAAAAGCCAGGTTACTATCACATTCTGTAACAGACGAATAATTTCATGTAGGCTAACGTTACCTACCTGCTACCTCTGTCTTTTCTCGTTTCTCCTCCTCTTCTTTTCTCTTTTTTCTTCCCTGGGCACCTGACAGTTTTGGCCGTTTTTGGCATCTTGTGTTGATTTTTTGATGTGGTGACGTCCAAAAAGAGTCATGATACGGGAAGGGAGGGGGCGCACCGTGCTGTTGTAACAAATAATATTTCTATTAAATAGGCTTTACTTTGCATTTTAATTAACGTGGGATTATTTTTTGTATTTAGAAATAATAGTGCCAACTTTTTTTTTTTTTTTTTTTTTTTTCTCTAACATTTGTGGCACTGGCGTGGCGCCCCCTGATGGACGGCGCCCTTAGCATTTGCCTATACGGCCTATGCCACGGGCCGGCCCTGTATACAATTATACAGTTGTGGTCAAAAGTGTACGTACACTTGTAAAGACCATCATGTCATGGCTGTCTTGAGTTTCCAATCATTTCTATTTTTTTTGTGATGTAGTGATTGGAGCACATACTTGTTGGTCACAAAAAAACATTCATGAAGTTTGCTTCTTTTATGAATTTATTATGGCTCTACTGAAAATGTGAGGGTCAAAAGTATACATCATACTTGCCAACCTTGAGACCTCCGCTTTCGGGAGGTGGGGAGGTGGGGGTTGGAGGGGGCGTGGTTGGGGGCGGGGCTATATATATATATATATATATATATATATATATATATATATTAGAGATGCGCGGTTTGCGGGCACAACCGCGGAGTCCGCGGATTATCCGCGGATCGGGCGGATGAAATTAAAAAAAATTAGATTTTATCCGCGGGTCGGGTCGGGCGGTGGAAATAAAAAAAAATTAGATTTTAAATAGATTCAGGCGGGTGGCAGTTAAACCAATTGGTAAATATATATACATAGTTAAATGTTGTTACCCACATACGAAAAACGAGCAGGCACCTGCAGCATATGCCACAACAGAAGAAAAAAAAAGAAAAGAGATGGACACTTTTACGGAGCGGAGAAGGGACGCCTCGCCGGGGTCCGGGACCGAGGCCCCTTCCCCCGAGAGGGCCCCACCGGGAGCCGTACCTGAGGCGATCCGCGAGAAGGGCCCGACGCACGTCCAGGGTCACCACCGCGCCCACCGCACCGACACCCCGCCTCGTCCGCCTTCGCCGCGGCCGGCGTCACGCGCAGCAGGTAAGCAGCTTACCTGCCCGCCACCCCCGTGGCCGGGGGCTCGTAACAGGGGTCACTCCGCGCGCTCCGCCCGCGCAGCTTACATGCCCGCCACCCCTGTTGCCGGGGGCGCGTAACAGGGGTCACTCCGCGCGCAGTGCGCTCACGAAAGGGGTGGGGCTCACCCTGGTTGATATAGACAGGACGGTGGCCATGGAAGTTGGAACCCGCTAAGGAGTGTGTAACAACCCACCTGCCGAATCAACTAGCCCTGAAAATGGATGGCGCCCATACCCGGCCGTCGCCGGCAGCGAGACGCGCTTGGAGGTGCGCTCAGCGCGGCTCCCATATGATTGCGCACTGGTGTGCGTCTGGGTCGTGACAGCGTGGCACGAGAATGTCTGTGCTGCATTGGATCAGTCTCCTTTCTTTAACAGGCAAAAGCTTTATAACCTCACTAATGCCTTGCATCGTCTATATTAGATATATAACAACGGGCGGGTGCGGGCGGGTGCGGTTCTGATCAAATGTTACATCGGGTGGATGGCGGATGGTTGACGACTTTCTGATGCGGTTGCGGATGAAATAATTGCCTATCCGCGCATCTCTAATATATATATATATATATATATATATATATATATATATATATATATATATATATATATATATATATATATATATATAAATGATAATGATACATGGGTTGTACTTGTATAGCGCTTTTCTACCTTCAAGGTACTCAAAGCGCTTTGACACTACTTCCACATTTACCCATTCACACACACATTCACACACTGATGGAGGGAGCTGCCATGCAAGGCGCTAACCAGCACCCATCAGGAGCAAGGGTGAAGTGTCTTGCTCAGGACACAACGGACATGACAAGGTTGGTACTAGGTGGGGATTGAACCAGGGACCCTCGGGTCGCGCACGGCCATTCTTCCACTGCGCCACGCCGACTTTCAGTGAATTCTAGGTATATATATATATATATATATATATATATATATATATATATATATATATATATATATATATATATATATATATATATATATATACATATATATATAAAAATAAAAGAAATACTTGAATTTCAGTGTTCATTTACTTACACATATACACACACATAACACTCATCTACTCATTGTTGAGTTAAGGGTTGAATTGTCCATCCTTGTTCTATTCTCCGTCACTATTTTTCCAACCATGCTGAACACCCTTTCGCAGGTACCCAGAAAGGTTTCGAGTACCACCAAAAAAACGGAATCTCTGAAGACAGTATAAAAATCTGTGTTAAAGGTGACAATACTGTTTGTATAATAAGCATGTTATTTTTTTTTTTTTTTTACAAATGAGGGTTAAGAGTTCAGTACTAAAAAAAAAAAAAGAAAATAATGTGGCTTAAGTACAGTTTTTTAATTGAGCTGCTGCATTTTTTTGGTTGGGTTGTTTATTTATTTTGAGTAACTTCTATACATTTCTAAAAGGGGAGGAATGTAATAGAGTGATCTATGTTTGTCTGTTGCCATCTCCTGGTGAATGTTGGCTATAGCGTACTGGGGTTACTTTTTGGTTGGCCAACGATTTACGTGGTGTTGCGCACCTGACGTCACTCAGGTCCGCATGGAGCTGGAGGGGGCGTGGCTTCCAGCTCTGCCTGAATTTCGGGAGATTTTCGGGAGAAAATTTGTCCCGGGAGGTCTTCGGGAGAGGCCCTGAATTTCGGGAGTCTCCCGGAAAATCCGGGAGGGTTGGCAAGTATGGTATACATACAGCAATGTTAATATTTGCTTACATGTCCCTTGGCAAGTTTACCTGCAATAAGGCGCTTTTGGTAGCCATCCACAAGCTTCTGCTTGACCACTTGACCACAAAATTGGTGCAGTTCAGCTAAATGTGTTGCTTTTCTGACATGGACTTGTTTCTTCAGCATTGTCCACATGTTTAAGCCAGGACTTTGGGAAAGCCATTCTAAAACCTTCATTCTAGCCTGATTTAGCCATTCCTTTACCACTTTTGAAGTGTGTTTGGGGTCATTGTCCTGTTGGAATACCCAACTGCGCCCAAGACCCAACCTCCGGGCTGAAGATTTTAGCTTGTCCTGAAGAATCTGGAGGTAATCCTCCTTTTTCATTGTCCCATTTAAAGCAGCAGTTCCATTGGCAGCAAAACAGGCCCAGAGCATAATACTACCACCACCATGCTTGACAGTAGGCATGGTGTTCCTGGGGTTAAAGCATACTTGCCAACCCTCCCGAATTTTCCGAGAGACTCCCGAAATTCAGCGCCTCTCCCGAAAACCTCCCGGGACAAATATTCTCCCGAAAATCTCCCGATTTTCAGCCGGAGCTGGAGGCCACGCCCCCTCCAGCTCCATGCGGACCTGAGTGAGGACAGCCTTTTTTCACGACGGGAGGACAACAGGGTGACAAGAACTAAATCATCCAGACTAGAGATAAATTGTATTATTTGTCATGTCTGTATTAACATGTTTTGTTTTAAGTCATGTTTTGTTTAGTTTCTGTCTTCACTCCCTTGTCTGGTCACCATAGCAACCATTAGTTTTCACCTGTCACGTCACGCACCTGTTTCACGTTTTGAGTCACGCACCTGCTTTCACTAATCATGTCCATAGTATTTAAGTTCATTCATTTTCTGTTGTTCGGCCTGACGACCTCACACCCCATATATGCTTCTGCACACCCTTATGATCCTTGCTGCTCTTTTTTCATGCCGGTTCCATGCCAAGTAAGTTTTTGTTTTTCAAGCCACAGTTAATGTTTTTGTTTAATTGTTCATAGTTTATTCTCCGCCACTGTGCGCGCTTTTTGTTTGATCCTTTTTTTTTGTATTTATAGTTAGTTCTAGTGTTTCAATAAAAAATGTACCTTAATTCCCGTCTCGCCCGTGCCAACTTTCCGTTGCATCCCGGAAAAGCAAACTCCCCGGACCAAGTAGTGACATTATTATGTTTATCTTACCTACAAATAAATATATTTATTAATTAAAAAAAAAAAAAAACTAAATAAATTTTTACTATATTTTGCTAAAAACATCAAAATTAATTGTATTTTTATTTGTATTTTTTCTGACTCCTTATTACATCCAGGCATTAGAATTATACATTAAAATAAACATATTGGAAATAATTAATTTTAAATGATCATAATAATTCATTTAAAATGACCATATTTAATTATTAAAATAATTGCTTGTTTATCAACAACTTTAGCATTTTATTCACTACATTTTGAAGCTCTCAGAAGCCAAGTTATGTTATATTCCTTAATATTTATTTATGCAAGTTTGAAGTATCAATTATCTAAACACAGTTTTGTTTGCATATTTTCAAGATGTAGATATATATATATATATATATATATATATATATATATATATATATATATATATATATATATATATGTATATATATATGCATGAAATACTTGACTTGGTGAATTCTAGCTGTCAATATACTCCTCCCCTCTTAACCACGCCCTCAACCACGCCCCGCCCCACCCCCGACCACGCCCCCACCCCCCACCTCCCGAAATCGGAGGTCTCAAGGTTGGCAAGTATGGGTTAAAGACCTCACTTTTTCTCCTCCAAACATATTGATGGGTACTGTGGCTGTCATGTCTGTGTAATCATGTTTTGTTTAGTTTCTGGCTTTTCACTCCCTTGTCTTGTTTGCATGATTACCCATTAGTTTCACCTGTTCCAAATTTGGACTCATTGTGCACTCTTGTTTGTCACCATAGCAACCATTAGTTTTCACCTGTCACGTCACGCACCTGTTTCACGTTTTGAGTCACGCACCTGCTTTCACTAATCATGTCCATAGTATTTAAGTTCATTCATTTTCTGTTGTTCGTCCTGACGACATCCCCATATTCATACCCATGTCACACTCTGTCCACCTCTGCGCACTTCATGCCTTGTCCAAGTAAGTTTTTTTCTATTAATGCCACAGTTAGTGTTTTTTTGTTTAATTGTTCACAGTTTTTTGCCCACGTGCAAGTCTTTTTGTTTCGTTAGTCAAGTTTGTACTTCCGCCCCTGTACGCGCTTTTCGTTTATTCTTTTTTTTTGATAGTTTAAATAAATCATGTATTTACCTTCACGCCATGACCAGTCCAGTTCATTTGCACCACGGGAGAACAAACCACGCCACAGTCCAAGTCTTGACAGTGGCCAAACAGCTCACTTTTTCTTTGAACTAATTATTGATGCATTGATTCTTACGGGGAACTCTGCTTCACAGAAGGAACTTTTCGGTAAATCAAGGTACCAATGTATTGCTGTAAATGAGATGATTTACTACATTTGTGGTTGTGGAAGGGGATTGTGATTAGCGCACTGCAAGAGTGAAAGTCAACACCTCTGTCCGTGGTGCTGAAACAGAGCGGGGCGTGGCATGTGCTGACGGCGAGACACAGCTGGCAGATGATTAGATTGCACAGGTGGTACGTGTTAAACTAATCATCTGTTGTCTTTAACAGTGAGCGGCCGGGTGCTGGAAAGGAAGGACGTTGGGAGAGAGACTGGGAAGTCCAAAAACAAGCAGTTTATTAGATGGTGGTGTTAAAAAATTCCTCTACTTTCTCAAAGACTTATTTAGAACATCCCACAGGTGAACAGGCTAAATTGGGAACAGGTGGGTGCCATGATTGGGTATAAAAGTAGAAATGCTCAGTCATTCACAAACAAGGACGGGGCGAGGGTCACCACTTTGTCAACAAATGCCTGAGCAAATTGTTTAAGAACAACATTTCTCAACCAGCTATTGCAAGGAATTTAGGGATTTCACCATCTACGCTCCGTAATATCATCAAAAGGTTCAGAGAACCTAGAAAAATCACTTCATGTAAGCGTTTATGTTATGGACCCTGGATCCCTCAGGCGGTACTGCATCAAAAACCGACATCAGTGTGTAAAAGATATCACCACATGGGCTCAGAAACACTTCAGAAAAAACAATGTCAGTAACTACAGTTGGTCGCTACATCTGTGAGTGCAAGTTAAAACTCTACTATGCAAAGCCAAAGCCATTTATCAACAACACCCAGAAACGCAGCCTGCTTTGCTGGGCCCGAGTTTTTCTAAGATGGACTCATGCAAAGTGGAAAAGTGTTTTGTGGTCTGACGAGTCCACAATTCAAATTATTTTTGGAAACGGTTGACGTTGTGTCCTCTCGAACAAAGAGGAAAAGGACCATCCGGACTGTTCCAGCCGAAATGTGTAAAAGGCAGCATGTGTGATGGTATGGGGGTGTATTAGTGCCCAAGACATGGGTAACTTACACATCTGTGAAGGCACCATTAATGCTGAAAGGTACATACAGGTTTCGGAGCAACATATGTTGCCATCCAAGCAACGTTACCATGGACGCCCCTGCTTATTTCAGCAAGACAATGCCAAGCCAGGTGTTACAACAGCGTGGCTTCATAGTAACAGAGTGCGGGTACTAGACTGGCCTGCCTGTAGTCCAGACCATTGAAAATGTGTGGTGCAATATGAGGGCTAAAATATGAGAAGGGAGACTCTCCTATGCAAGGCGAAAACCGTTTATCAACAACACCCAGAAACGCCGTCAGCTTTGCTGGGCCTGAGATCATCTAAGATGGACTGATGCAAAGTGGAAAAGTGTTCTGTGGTCTGAAGAGTCCACATTTCAAATTGTTTTTGGAAACTGTGGACGTCGTGTCCTCTGGACCAAAGAGGAAAAGAACCATCCGGACAGTTCCAGTCGAAATGTGTAAAAGGCAGCATGTGTGATGGTATGGGGGTGTATTAGTGGCCAAGACATGGGTAACTTACACATCTGTGAAGGCACCATTAATGCTGAAAGGTACATACAGGTTTTGGAGCAACATATGTTGCCATCTAAGCAACGTTACCATGGACGCCCCTGCTTATTTCAGCAAGACAATGCCAAGCCAGGTGTTACAATAGCGTGACTTCATAGTAACAGAGTGCGGGTACTAGAGTGGCCTGCCTGTAGTCCAGACCAGTGGTCCCCAACCACCGGTCCGCGGACCGATTGGTACCGCACAAGAAAAAAAAAAAAGAAAAAAAAAATAATAATAATAATAATTTTTTTATTTTTATTAAATCAACATAAAAACACAATATATGCACTATTTATCCATGTATATCAATACAGTCTGCAGGGATACAGTCCATAAGCACACATGGGGCGGTATAGCTCAGTTGGTAGAGTGGCCGTGCCATCAACCTGAGGGTTGCAGGTTCGATCCCCGCTTCCGCCATCCTAGTCACTGCCGTTGTGTCCTTGAGCAAGACACTTTACCCACCTGCTCCCAGTGCCACCCACACTGCTTTAAATGCAACTTAGATATTGGGTTTTCACTATGTAAAGCGCTTTGAGTCACTAGAGAAAAGCGCTATATAAATATAATTCACTTCACTTCACATGATTGTATTTCTTTATAATTAAAAAAAAAAAAAAAAAAAAAAAAATCCCTGTACATCAAGCAAGAATGGGAACGAATTCTACTTCAAAAATGTGTCTCCTCAGTTCCCAAACCTTTACTGAGTGTTGTTAAAAGGAAAGGCCATGTAACACACTGGTAAAAATGCATTATTTGCAATGTGTTGCTGCCATTAAATTCTAAATTCATGCAAAAAATAACAAAGTTTCTCAGTGTGAACATGAAATATCTTGTCTTTGCAGTCTATTCAATTGAATATAAGTTGAAAAGGATTCTCTGAGCTGCCACCTTAACGTGGTAGAGGAGTTTGCGTGTCCCAATGATCCTAGGAGCTATGTTGTCCGGGGGCTTCTATGCCCCCTGGTAGGGTCTCCCAAGGCAAACTGGTCCTAGGTGAGGGATCAGACAAAGAGCAGCTCGAAGACCTCTATGAAGAACACGAACAAGGAACCCAGATTTCCCTCGCCCGGACGCGGGTCACCGGGGCCCTCCTCTGGAGCCAGGCCCGGAGGTGTGGCACGATGGCGAGCGCCTGGTGGCCGGGCCTGTCCCCATGGGGCCCGGCCGGGCACAGCCCGAAGAGGCAACGTGGGTCCCCCCTCCAATGGGCTCACCACCCATAGCAGGGGTCATAGAGGTCGGGTGCGATGTGAGCTGGGCGGAAGCCGAAGGCAGGGCACTTGGCGGTCCGATCCTCGGCTACAGAAGCTAGCTCTTGGGACGTGGAACGTCACCTCGCTGGGGGGGAAGGAGCCTGAGCTAGTGCGTGAGGTGGAGAAGTTCCGGCTAGATATAGTCGGACTCACTTCGACGCACAGCAAGGGCTCTGGAACCAGTTCTCTTGACAGGGGCTGGACTCTCTTCCACTCTGGCGTTGCCAGCAATGAGAGGCGACGGGCTGGGGTGGCAATTCTTGTTTCCCCTCGGCTCAAAGCCTGCACGTTGGAGTTCAACCCGGTGGACGAGAGGGTAGCCTCCCTCCGCCTTCGGGTGGGGGGACGGGTCCTGACTGTTGTTTGCGCTTACGCGCCCAACGGCAGTTCAGATTACCCACCCTTTTTGGATTCACTCGAGGGAGTACTGGAGAGTGCTCCCCCGGGTGATTCCCTCGTTCTACTGGGGGACTTCAACGCTCATGTTGGCAACGACAGTGAAACCTGGAGAGGCGTGATTGGGAAGAATGGCCGCCCGGATCTGAACCCGAGTGGTGTTTTGTTATTGGACTTTTGTGCTCGTCACGGATTGTCAATAACAAACACCATGTTCAAACATAAGGGTGTCCATATGTGCACTTGGCACCAGGACACCCTAGGCCGCAGTTCCATGATCGACTTTGTAGTTGTGTCATCGGATTTGCGGCCTCATGTTTTGGACACTCGGGTGAAGAGAGGGGCGGAGCTTTCTACCGATCACCACCTGGTGGTGAGTTGGCTGCGATGGTGGGGGAGGATGCCGGACAGACCTGGCAGGCCCAAACGCATTGTGAGGGTTTGCTGGGAACGTCTAGCAGAGTCTCCTGTCAGAGAGAGTTTCAATTCCCACCTCCGGAAGAACTTTGAACATGTCACGAGGGAGGCGCTGGACATTGAGTCCGAGTGGACGATGTTCCGTACCTCTGTTGTCGGGGCGGCCGATTGGAGCTGTGGCCGCAGGGTAGTTGGTGCCTGTCGTGGCGGTAATCCTAGAACCCGTTGGTGGACACCGGCGGTGAGGGATGCCGTCAAGCTGAAGAAGGAGTCCTATCGGGTTCTTTTGGCTCATGGGACTCCTGACGCAGCAGACAGGTACCGACAGGCCAAGCGGTGTGCGGCTTCAGCGGTCGCGGAGGCAAAAACTCGGACATGGGAGGAGTTCGGTGAGGCCATGGAAAAAGACTTCCGGACGGCTTCGAAGCAATTCTGGACCACCATCCGCCGCCTCAGGAAGGGGAAGCAGTGCAGTGTCAACACCGTGTATGGTGGGGATGGTGCTCTGTTGACCTCGACTGCGGATGTTGTGGATCGGTGGAGAGAATACTTCGAAGACCTCCTCAATCCTACCAGCACGTCTTCCTATGAGGAAGCAGGGCCTGGGGAATCTGTGGTGGGCTCTCCTATTTCTGGGGCTGAGGTTGCCGAGGTAGTTAAAAAGCTCCTCGGTGGCAAGGCCCCGGGGGTGGATGAGATCCGCCCGGAGTTCCTTAAGGCTCTGGATGTTGTGGGGCTGTCTTGGTTGACAAGACTCTGCAACATCGCGTGGACATCGGGGGCGGTACCTCTGGATTGGCAGACCGGGGTGGTGGTTCCTCTCTTTAAGAAGGGGAACCGGAGGGTGTGTTCCAACTATCGTGGGATCACACTCCTCAGCCTTCCCGGTAAGGTCTATTCAGGTGTACTGGAGAGGAGGCTACGCCGGATAGTCGAACCTCGGATTCAGGAGGAACAGTGTGGTTTTCGTCCTGGTCGTGGAACTGTGGACCAGCTCTATACTCTCGGCAGGGTCCTTGAGGGTGCATGGGAGTTTGCCCAACCAGTCTACATGTGCTTTGTGGACTTGGAGAAGGCATTCGACCGTGTACCCCGGGAAGTCCTGTGGGGAGTGCTCAGAGAGTATGGGGTAACGGACTGTCTTATTGTGGCGGTTCGCTCCCTGTATAATCGGTGTCAGAGCTTGGTCCGCATTGCCGGCAGTAAGTCGGACACGTTTCCAGTGAGGGTTGGACTCCGCCAGGGCTGCCCTTTGTCACCGATTCTGTTCATAACCTTTATGGACAGAATTTCTAGGCGCAGTCAGGGCGTTGAGGGTATCTGGTTTGGTGGCTGCAGGATTAGGTCTCTGCTTTTTGCAGATGATGTGGTCCTGATGGCTTCATCTGGCCAAGATCTTCAGCTCTCACTGGATCGGTTCGCAGCCGAGTGTGAAGCGACTGGGATGAGAATCAGCACCTCCAAATCCGAGTCCATGGTTCTCGCCCGGAAAAGGGTGGAGTGCCATCTCCGGGTTGGGGAGGAGATCTTGCCCCAAGTGGAGGAGTTCAAGTACCTCGGAGTCTTGTTCACGAGTGAGGGAAGAGTGGATCGTGAGATCGACAGGCGGATCGGTGCGGCATCTTCAGTAATGCGGACGCTGTATCGATCCGTTGTGGTAAAGAAGGAGCTGAGCCAGAAGGCAAAGCTCTCGATTTACCGGTCGATCTACGTTCCCATCCTCACCTATGGTCATGAGCTTTGGGTCATGACCGAAAGGACAAGATCACGGGTACAAGCGGCCGAAATGAGTTTCCTCCGCCGGGTGGCGGGGCTCTCCCTTAGAGATAGGGTGAGAAGCTCTGCCATCCGGGGGGAGCTCAAAGTAAAGCCGCTGCTCCTCCATATCGAGAGGAGCCAGATGAGGTGGTTCGGGCATCTGGTCAGGATGCCACCCGAACGCCTCCCTCGGGAGGTGTTTCGGGTACGTCCGACCGGTAGGAGGCCACGGGGAAGACCCAGGACACGTTGGGAAGACTATGTCTCCCGGCTGGCCTGGGAACGCCTCGGGATCCACCGGGAGGAGCTGGACGAAGTGGCTGGGGAGAGGGAAGTCTGGGCTTCCCTGCTTAGGCTGCTGCCCCCGCGACCCGACCTCGGATAAGCGGAAGAAGATGGATGGATGGATGGATGGATTTGTTGTATTCTCTTTTTATTTACCATTTACACAACCTGACAACTCCACTGCTTTTGGCTTTTGTAATATGATGGATAAATAATCACCCATACATCCATTTTCTACCGCTTGTCCCTCTCGGACAGGTTGTGCTTCTGTGTGACCATGTGTGTTGACCGTTATGTTAGTTGCATTTTTTTTGTTTTGCACCATGACTAGGGAAGGTTGTTTGGATCAGGTCATATAACTAAATGCTGTGCTATTGTTTCAAAGTATTTTCAAGGGTCGTTGATCTGATTTATCAACACATTGTCAACAAGATGGCAGCAAATATGTAGCATTCAGAGACCGCCTGTGTGGAAGTTTCTCTCCTCCGGGTTCCTCGGACCACCAAGCACTGACATGAGAGCCTGGATCAGGTTCACAATATAGCAATAAAGTCTCTTAGGTGCTTTTCAGCAATTGTCTTTTTCTGTCTCCGGCTCGCTCCCGCTCTTGCTCCAACTCCAACACCCCCTCTCTTCTCCCCGGCTGCTGCCTTTTAACAGAGCGATAGGTGATTGCCAAGCCAGGTGTTACAACAGCGTGGCTTCATAGTAACAGAGTGCAGGTACTAGACTGGCCTGCCTGTAGTCCGGATCATTGAAAATGTGTGGTGCAATATGAAGGCTAGAATATGAGAAGGGAGACTGTTGAACAACTTAAGCTGTACATCAAGCAAGAATGGGAAATAATTCCACTTCAAAAATGTGTCTCCTCAGTTCCCAAACCTTTACTGAGTGTTGTTAAAAGGAAAGGCCATGTAACACACTGGTAAAAATGCATTTTTTGCAATGTGTTGCTGCCATTAAATTCTAAATTCATGCAAAAATAATGAAGTTTCTCAGTGTGAACATGAAATATCTTGTCTTTGCAGTCTATTCAATTGAATATAAGTGTCAGAGTTTGTAGGACGCGAACCCCAAGATGCAGAGAAGGCGGAAGGCGTTATACGGGAAAACATGATTTAATGTTCAAAATAAAGTAAAAACACAAACTAGGAACAGGCAAAATGGAAACAGGAACCAGAAAACAGAAAAACTAGAAATAGCAAACGGCTAACAGGATCTGGCTAACAGGAAAACAAGAAGCTAGGAGAAACCAACCGTAAATAGTTAAAAGGAACAGCTTACCGCTATGACGACAGCGACAAGGACAGGTAGACACTACAATGACATTGGCAATGACAATCAGGTAGTGATGACAATGATCCAGCAGTGACTGGAGGGTAGGGCAGGTATAAATAGCAGCTGGCTGATTGACACCAGGTGTGGCCAGGTGCCAATCAGCCACAGCTGAAGGGACACAGCACTCAGGGAGAAACAGGAAACAGAACCAAAATAAGAGCGTTGACAGGAAATGACAGAGGAAAAACTAAAACTTGACCAAACTGTCAGGAACAAGCCTGACAGTAGCCCCCCTTCCTATAACGGATACCAGACGTTCTAGAACCCCCCCCCCCCCGCCCCAAAAAAGTCCAAAGTCACGGGAGGGTGGAGGGAGGACAAGGAGGTGGGCCACCAGGCTAAGTGTCCCCGCAACCAGCGGGGAAGAGTTAGGTGGCGACGGCGAGTTGAACGCCACCGCAATTGGCGAGGCGGCTTGTCCGCCGGTGTGGGAGAACCCACCGGAGACGATGGTGGCGCCCTCTGCTGGCCCACCGGAGAAGATGGCGGTGGCGCCCTCTGCTGGCCCACCGGAGAAGAGGATGGTGGCGCCCTCTGCTGCTGGCCCACCGGAGAAGAGGATGGTGGCGCCCTCTGCTGCTGGCCCACCGGAGAAGAGGATGGTGGCGCCCTCTGCTGCTGGCCCACCGGAGAAGAGGATGGTGGCGCCCTCTGCTGCTGGCCCACCGGAGAAGAGGATGGTGGCGCCCTCTGCTGCTGGCCCACCGGAGCAGAGGATGGTGGCGCCCTCTGCTGCTGGCCCACCGGAGAAGAGGATGGTGGCGCCCTCTGCTGCTGGCCCACCGGAGAAGAGGATGGTGGCGCCCTCTGCTGCTGGCCCACCGGAGAAGAGGATGGTGGCGCCCTCTGCTGCTGGCCCACCGGAGAGGAGGATGGTGGCGCCGTCTGCTGCTGGCCCACCGGAGAGGAGGATGGTGGCGCCGTCTGCTGCTGGCCCACCGGAGAGGAGGATGGTGGCGCCGTCTGCTGCTGGCCCACCGGACAGGATGGTGGTGCCGTTGGTTGTAGACCCACCGGAGTGCATGGTGGCGTCTGCCGGCCCACCGGACTGCATGGTGGCGTCTGCCGGCCCACCGGACTGCATGGTGGCGTCTGCCGGCCCACCGGACTGCATGGTGGCGCCGTAGGTTGCAGACCCACCGGAGATGATGGTGGCGTCTGCCGGCCCACCGGAAATGATGGTGGCGTTTGTTGCAGACCCACCTGAGATGATGGCGTTGTCTTTTGCAGACCCACTGGGGCGAGAAGTAGCTGTGCCTCCCTAGCTGCACAGCCACTCATAGCCCCCCCCTCAAGGGACGGATCCCAGACATCACCAGATAGGCCCACAGACGACAGGGGTGGGTGGGAGAGGGCTTGGAATGAGGCCGAACTTTTCTTTAATTTATCCATTAATTCCAAAGCCTTGTTCATCCTCTCCGCCATGGACATGTCTGCGAGGTTCGAATTTGGCTGGATCATTATGTCAGAGTTTGTAGGACGCGAACCCCAAGATGCAGAGAAGGCGGAAGGCGTTATATACGGGAAAACATGATTTAATGTTCAAAATAAAGTAAAAACACAAACTAGGAACAGGCAAAATGGAAACAGGAACCAGAAAACAGAAAAACTAGAAATAGCAAACGGCTAACAGGATCTGGCTAACAGGAAAACAAGAAGCTAGGAGAAACCAACCATAAATAGTTAAAAGGAACAGCTTACCGCTATGACGACAGCGACAAGGACAGGTAGACACTACAATGACATTGGCAATGACAATCAGGTAGTGATGACAATGATCCAGCAGTGACTGGAGGGTAGGGCAGGTATAAATAGCAGCTGGCTGATTGACACCAGGTGTGGCCAGGTGCCAATCAGCCACAGCTGAAGGGACACAGCACTCAGGGAGAAACAGGAAACAGAACCAAAATAAGAGCGTTGACAGGAAATGACAGAGGAAAAACTAAAACTTGACCAAACTGTCAGGAACAAGCCTGACAGTAGCCCCCCTTCCTATAACGGATACCAGACGTTCTAGAACCCCCCCCCCCCCGCCCCAAAAAAGTCCAAAGTCACGGGAGGGTGGAGGGAGGACAAGGAGGTGGGCCACCAGGCTAAGTGTCCCCGCAACCAGCGGGGAAGAGTTAGGTGGCGACGGCGAGTTGAACGCCACCGCAATTGGCGAGGCGGCTTGTCCGCCGGTGTGGGAGAACCCACCGGAGACGATGGTGGCGCCCTCTGCTGGCCCACCGGAGAAGATGGCGGTGGCGCCCTCTGCTGGCCCACCGGAGAAGAGGATGGTGGCGCCCTCTGCTGCTGGCCCACCGGAGAAGAGGATGGTGGCGCCCTCTGCTGCTGGCCCACCGGAGAAGAGGATGGTGGCGCCCTCTGCTGCTGGCCCACCGGAGAAGAGGATGGTGGCGCCCTCTGCTGCTGGCCCACCGGAGAAGAGGATGGTGGCGCCCTCTGCTGCTGGCCCACCGGAGCAGAGGATGGTGGCGCCCTCTGCTGCTGGCCCACCGGAGAAGAGGATGGTGGCGCCCTCTGCTGCTGGCCCACCGGAGAAGAGGATGGTGGCGCCCTCTGCTGCTGGCCCACCGGAGAAGAGGATGGTGGCGCCCTCTGCTGCTGGCCCACCGGAGAGGAGGATGGTGGCGCCGTCTGCTGCTGGCCCACCGGAGAGGAGGATGGTGGCGCCGTCTGCTGCTGGCCCACCGGAGAGGAGGATGGTGGCGCCGTCTGCTGCTGGCCCACCGGACAGGATGGTGGTGCCGTTGGTTGTAGACCCACCGGAGTGCATGGTGGCGTCTGCCGGCCCACCGGACTGCATGGTGGCGTCTGCCGGCCCACCGGACTGCATGGTGGCGTCTGCCGGCCCACCGGACTGCATGGTGGCGCCGTAGGTTGCAGACCCACCGGAGATGATGGTGGCGTCTGCCGGCCCACCGGAAATGATGGTGGCGTTTGTTGCAGACCCACCTGAGATGATGGCGTTGTCTTTTGCAGACCCACTGGGGCGAGAAGTAGCTGTGCCTCCCTAGCTGCACAGCCACTCATAGCCCCCCCCTCAAGGGACGGATCCCAGACATCACCAGATAGGCCCACAGACGACAGGGGTGGGTGGGAGAGGGCTTGGAATGAGGCCGAACTTTTCTTTAATTTATCCATTAATTCCAAAGCCTTGTTCATCCTCTCCGCCATGGACATGTCTGCGAGGTTCGAATTTGGCTGGATCATTATGTCAGAGTTTGTAGGACGCGAACCCCAAGATGCAGAGAAGGCGGAAGGCGTTATATACGGGAAAACATGATTTAATGTTCAAAATAAAGTAAAAACACAAACTAGGAACAGGCAAAATGGAAACAGGAACCAGAAAACAGAAAAACTAGAAATAGCAAACGGCTAACAGGATCTGGCTAACAGGAAAACAAGAAGCTAGGAGAAACCAACCATAAATAGTTAAAAGGAACAGCTTACCGCTATGACGACAGCGACAAGGACAGGTAGACACTACAATGACATTGGCAATGACAATCAGGTAGTGATGACAATGATCCAGCAGTGACTGGAGGGTAGGGCAGGTATAAATAGCAGCTGGCTGATTGACACCAGGTGTGGCCAGGTGCCAATCAGCCACAGCTGAAGGGACACAGCACTCAGGGAGAAACAGGAAACAGAACCAAAATAAGAGCGTTGACAGGAAATGACAGAGGAAAAACTAAAACTTGACCAAACTGTCAGGAACAAGCCTGACAATAAGTTGAAAAGGATTTGTCGTATTCTCTTTTTATTTACCATTTACACAACGTGACGACTTCACTGCTTTTTGGCTTTTGTAGTAAATACGTCTTTTATGTTTGAAAAATATCCGATTGTCCAGTAAGATTATTGACAAGGAATCCTATGTCGTCCCATTACCGGGCGACTACGATACCTCCTTCCAAGGGGGGGGGGGGGGGGGGGAAGATGGATTTTCCTGGAAAAGATCTCTTTAATGTGAACAGCAGAACCCCATCCGGAGTTCTTACAGAGGCCATGATCAAGGTCTGTGTTCTTTTGAAGTGAACCAGCTCAGTTCTTTTGCAAAAAACCTCTCAAGGCCAGTTTCTGGGATCACACACACACACACACACACACACACACACACACACACACACACACACACACACACACACACACACACACACACACACACCAGCTTGATAAAAAAAAGAGTGTGTGCACTAGAGATGCGCGGATAGGCAATTTATTTCATCCGCAACTGCGTCAGAAAGTCGTCAACCATCCGCCATCCACCCGATGTAACGTTTGATCAGAACTGCACCCGCCCGCCATCCGCCCGTTGTTATATATCTAATATTAATTAAAAAAAAAAAAAAAGGGTGAAAACTACGCGAATTGCACCTTGTGCAGACAAGATTTTTCGATCGGACACGGAGGAATTAGCCATGTAAAAGACCACGTTGGGACAAAAAAACACAAGTCTAATGCCGTTGCTAGCGATACAAGTGGAAAACTTTCAACGTTTTTCGCCGCCCAAACAGATTCTTTGGATGTGATAAATGCCGAAGTTTTATTTACGGAGGCAATAATTGAGCATGGACTTCCAATCGCACTGGCTGATCACATGGGACAGTTAAATGTTTGTAATGCAACCTTTAAAAATCATTACGCGGTGATCGCGATCCCAAAAATAAACTTTTCTTGCATGATAATGTCCAGAAAAATTTGCTTTATATTACTATAGAGTCCTTTTAACGAATGAGTTTGATGGTTTATCACAAACCTTAAATGAAAGAAGTCCTTTGTTCTCCTGCACCATGGCCTTGCTTCGTGTTTGGTGCGCAATCCTGTCGGCTGTATTTCACAGCACGACATACTGTTAAAAGTGTTTATACTATTTATGCTTTCAATTAACAAATTGAAGTCTTGTGAAAGGTTGACAGGATAACTGGCATTAACTGTCAAAATAATTTCAAACTATTGAAGTTAGCTTACAGAATAAACATGTCAATCAACCCATATGATTTTTGCTGTAATATTTTTGTTTTGAAAAGTCACTGTGACTGATAGAAAAGTGATGGTTTTAGCAACATTTTAACCTGTCTGAATGCTAATAATCATTTTGCGTCGGGGGGCGAAGCCCTGAACCCTCCACCAGGACTTTGTCCTGGACCTACCGGGGCCTGCGGCCCTTGGACCCTGGCTACTAGGTTTTTCTGATTTAAAAGTTGGCAGGTATGGTGAGGTTATAAAGCTTTTGCCTGTTAAAGAAAGGAGACTGATCCAATGCAGCGCAGACTTGCGCGTGCCACGCTGTCACGACCCAGACGCACATCAGTGCGCAATCATATGGGAGCCGCGCTGAGCGCACCTCCAAGCGCGTCTCGCTGCCGGCGACGGCCGGGTATGGGCCCGACGCTCCAGCGCCATCCATTTTCAGGGCTAGTTGATTCGGCAGGTGGGTTGTTACACACTCCTTAGCGGGTTCCGACTTCCATGGCCACCGTCCTGCTGTCTATATCAACCAGGGTGAGCCCCACCCCTTTCGTGAGCGCACTGCGCGCGGAGTGACCCCTGTTACGCGCCCCCGGCAACAGGGGTGGCGGGCAGGTAAGCTGCGCGGGCGGAGCGCGCGGAGTGACCCCTGTTACGAGCCCCCGGCCACGGGGGTGGCGGGCAGGTAAGCTGCTTACCTGCTGCGCGTGACGCCGGCCGCGGCGGGGTGTCGGTGCGGTGGGCGCGGTAGTGACCCTGGACGTGCGTCGGGCCCTTCTCGCGGATCGCCTCAGCTACGGCTCCCGGTGGGGCCCTCTCGGGGGAAGGGGCCTCGGTCCCGGACCCCGGCGAGGCGTCCCTTCTCCGCTCCGTAAAAGTGTCCATCTCTTTTCTTTTCTTTTTCTTCTGTTGTGGCATATGCTGCAGGTGCCTGCTCGTTTTTCGTATGTGGGTAACAACATTTAACTATGTATATATATTTACCAATTGGTTTAACTGCCACCCGCAAAAAAAAAAAAAAAAAAAAAAAAAAAAAAAAAAAAAAAAAAAAAAAATCTAATAATCCGCCCGACCCGACCCGCGCGCGGATAAAATCTTTTTTTTTTTTTTATTTCATCCGCCCGATCCGCGGATAATCCGCGGACTCCGCGGTTGTGTCCGCAAGCCGCGCATCTCTAGTGTGCACGGTACACACCGCGGAACAATATTTCACTTCCAGGTTGTATTTGAAGAGATCACATCAGGACATAAAAGCATTATTTAATATAAATATATAAATAAATATGTATCCAACCCGTTGGTGTGCGCCTCAAGCATTGATCCTGTGATGGCCGCTAAATGAGTTAGAGAGAATCCAAGTCTTGGCCAAATGGAGGAGTGAGCTGTTAATGCTGCTCGAGTGCTTGGAACAAAGCACTGAAAAGGGCTAAAATGCTGAAATAAAACGGAGGGGGGGGGGGAAAAGAGCTGCAGTGTCTTGGACATGTTGCACGACTGGAGATAAGCACATTAGCAGGATGTTTGCAAGCAGGACAAAAGTGGGAGAGACCAGGACTTACTTCTGCAACAGTTGCCTAATGAAAACATGCCAATAAATGTGACGACTTTTCTCTTAGTTATGTCGTTAATGCGGGACAATTAGCAGAGGTGGGACCAAGTCATTGGTTTTGCAAGTCACAAGTAAGTCTCAACTATATAACTTAGTGTCTAACAATCTCTGTGAACCTTTTCAATCCGGTTTCAGGGCAAATCACTCTACGGAGACATCCATCCATCCATCCATCCATCTTCTTCCGCTTATCCGAGGTCGGGTCGCGGGGGCAGCAGCCTAAGCAGGGAAGCCCAGACTTCCCTCTCCCCAGCCACTTCGTCCAGCTCCTCCCGGTGGATCCCGAGGCGTTCCCAGGCCAGCCGGGAGACATAGTCTTCCCAACGTGTCCTGGGTCTTCCCCGTGGCCTCCTACCGGTCGGACGTGCCCGAAACACCTCCCGAGGGAGGCGTTCGGGTGGCATCCTGACCAGATGCCCGAACCACCTCATCTGGCTCCTCTCGATATGGAGGAGCAGCGGCTTTACTTTGAGCTCCCCCCGGATGACAGAGCTTCTCACCCTATCTCTAAGGGAGAGCCCCGCCACCCGGCGGAGGAAACTCATTTCGGCCGCTTGTACCCGTGATCTTGTCCTTTCGGTCATGACCCAAAGCTCATGACCATAGGTGAGGATGGGAACGTAGATCGACCGGTAAATCGAGAGCTTTGCCTTCTGGCTCAGCTCCTTCTTCACCACAACGGATCGATACAGCGTCCGCATTACTGAAGATGCCGCACCGATCCGCCTGTCGATCTCACGATCCACTCTTCCCTCACTCGTGAACAAGACTCCGAGGTACTTGAACTCCTCCACTTGGGGCAAGATCTCCTCCCCAACCCGGAGATGGCACTCCACCCTTTTCCGGGCGAGAACCATGGACTCGGATTTGGAGGTGCTGATTCTCATCCCAGTCGCTTCACACTCGGCTGCGAACCGATCCAGTGAGAGCTGAAGATCTTGGCCAGATGAAGCCATCAGGACCACATCATCTGCAAAAAGCAGAGACCTAATCCTGCAGCCACCAAACCAGATACCCTCAACGCCCTGACTGCGCCTAGAAATTCTGTCCATAAAGGTTATGAACAGAATCGGTGACAAAGGGCAGCCCTGGCGGAGTCCAACCCTCACTGGAAACGTGTCCGACTTACTGCCGGCAATGCGGACCAAGCTCTGACACCGATTATACAGGGAGCGAACCGCCACAATAAGACAGTCCGATACCCCATACTCTCTGAGCACTCCCCACAGGACTTCCCGGGGTACACGGTCGAATGCCTTCTCCAAGTCCACAAAGCACATGTAGACTGGTTGGGCAAACTCCCATGCACCCTCAAGGACCCTGCCGAGAGTATAGAGCTGGTCCACAGTTCCACGACCAGGACGAAAACCACACTGTTCCTCCTGAATCCGAGGTTCGACTATCCGGCGTAGCCTCCTCTCCAGTACACCTGAATAGACCTTACCGGGAAGGCTGAGGAGTGTGATCCCACGATAGTTGGAACACACCCTCCGGTTCCCCTTCTTAAAGAGAGGAACCACCACCCCGGTCTGCCAATCCAGAGGTACCGCCCCCGATGTCCACGCGATGTTGCAGAGTCTCTACGGAGACAGCCCTCGCAAAAATGACTAATGATTAGTGATGGGTTGATGAGGCGTCATGAAGCGCTTCGACACATTGCAAAACTGTATTGATACTGTGTCGATACTGTGTCACTAAATACTGACATCTGCTGGACATTAAAAATCCCTACAGGCAACCTATGGACCGACTCAACTGACACTGATTTGATGCCCTAGTACAGGGGTCACCAACCTTTTTGAAACCAAAAACTACTTCTTGGGTACTGATTAATGCGAAGGGCTACCAGTTTGATACACACTTAAATAAATAAATATATTGTCATTTGTAAGTTACACGTAAGTGTGATTTAAACAAGAATAGCTAGATAAATAAATTTATATATATAAAAAAAAAAAGGGTATTTCTGTCTGTCATTCCGTCGTACATTTTTTTTTCCCTTTTACGGAAGGTTTTTTGTAAAGAATAAATGATGAAAAAAAAACACTTAATTGAACGGTTTAAAAGAGGAGAAAACACGAAAAAAAATTAAAATACAATTTTTAAACATAGTTTATCTTCAATTTCGACTCTTTGAAATTCAAAATTTAACCGACAAAAAGAAGAGAAAAACTAGCTAATTTGAATCTTTTTGAAAAAATTAAAAAAAAATAATTTATGGAACATCATTAGTAATTTTTTCCTGATTAAGATACATTTTAGAATTTTGAGCTGAGCCGGAA
Organism: Nerophis lumbriciformis; assembly: GCF_033978685.3. Taxonomy (NCBI): domain Eukaryota; kingdom Metazoa; phylum Chordata; class Actinopteri; order Syngnathiformes; family Syngnathidae; genus Nerophis; species Nerophis lumbriciformis. Next base: position 3,307,666 of record NC_084549.2, read on the forward strand.
GGCAAAGCTCTCAATTTACCGGTCGATCTACGTTCCCATCCTCACCTATGGTCATGAGCTTTGGGTTATGACCGAAAGGACAAGATCACGGGTACAAGCGGCCGAAATGAGTTTCCTCCGCCGGGTGGCGGGGCTCTCCCTTAGAGATAGGGTGAGAAGCTCTGTCATCCGGGGGGAGCTCAAAGTAAAGCCGCTGCTCCTCCACATGGAGAGGAGCCAGATGAGGTGGTTCGGGCATCTGGTCAGGATGCCACCCGATCGCCTCCCTCGGGAGGTGTTTAGGGCACGTCCGACCGGTAGGAGGCCACGGGGAAGACCCAGGACACGTTGGGAAGACTATGTCTCCCGGCTGGCCTGGGAACGCCTCGGGATCCCCCGGGAGGAGCTGGACGAAGTGGCTGGGGAGAGGGAAGTCTGGGCTTCCCTGCTTAGGCTGCTGCCCCCGCGACCCGACCTCGGATAAGCGGAAGAAGATGGATGGATGGATGGATGTTTTGTTTTGTTTAGTTATTGGACTCTTTAGTTTCTGGCTTTTCACTCCCTTGTCTTGTTTCCATAGTTACCCATTAGTTTAACCTGTTCCACGTTTGGACTCATTGTGCACTCTTGTTTGTCACCATAGCAACCCATTAGTTGTCACCTGCCCTCACGACTCACGCACCTGTCTTTAATCATGTCACTATTATTTAAGCTTCCAGTTGCCAGGCTGTCTGTCTGGCGACATCATACCCCTGTCACACTCTGTTTACCTCTGCGCACTTCATGCCACATCCAAGTAAGTTTTTGTTTATTAATGCCACAGTTAAGTGTTTTTGTTTCATTGTTCATAGTTTCTGCCTTTGTGCAAGTTTTGTGTTTATAGCCAAATTTTGTACCTCCACCGTGAGCGCTAGTGATGGGTTGATGAGGCGTCATGAAGCGTTTCGACACATTGCAAAACTGTATTGATACTGTGTCGATACTGTGTCACTAAATACTGACATCTGCCGGACATTAAAAATCCCTACAGGCAACCTATGGACCGACTCAACTGACACTGATTTGATGCCCTAGTACAGGGGTCACCAACCTTTTTGAAACCAAAAACTACTTCTTGGGTACTGATTAATGCGAAGGGCTACCAGTTTGATACACACTTAAATAAATAAATATATTGTCATTTGTAAGTTACACGTAAGTGTGATTCAAACAAGAATAGCTAGATAAATAAATTTATATATATAAAAAAAAAAAGGGTATTTCTGTCTGTCATTCCGTCGTACATTTTTTTTTTCCTTTTACGGAAGGTTTTTTGTAAAGAATAAATGATGAAAAAAAAACACTTAATTGAACGGTTTAAAAGAGGAGAAAACACGAAAAAAATTAAAATAAAATTTTTAAACATAGTTTATCTTCAATTTCGACTCTTTGAAATTCAAAATTTAACCGACAGAAAGAAGAGAAAAACTAGCTAATTTGAATCTTTTTGAAAAAATAAAAAAAATAATTTATGGAACATCATTAGTCATTTTTTCCTGATTAAGATACATTTTAGAATTTTGATGACATGTTTTTAAATTGGTTAAAATCCAATCTGCACTTTGTTAGAATATTTAACAAATTGGACCAAGCTATATTTCTAACAAAGACAAATCAGTATTTCTTCTAGATTTTCCAGAACAAAATTTTTTTTAAAGAAATTCAAAAATACTTTGAAATAAGATTTACATTTGATTCTACAGATTTTCTGGATTTGCCAGAATAATTTTTTTAAATTTTAATCATAGTAAGTTTGAAGAAATATTTCACAAATATTCTTCGTCGAAAAACCAGAAGCTAAAATATTTATTATTCTTTACAATAAAAAAATAAATAAATTTACTTGAACATTGATTTAAATTGTCAGGAAAGAAGAGGAAGAAATTTAAAAGGTAAAAAGGTATATTTGTTTACAAATCCTAAAATCATTTTTAAGGTTGTATTTTTTCTCTAAAATTGTATTTCTAAAAGTAATAAGAAGCAAAGTAAAAAAATAAATGAATTTATTTAAACAAGTGAAGACCCATCCATCCATCCATTTTCTACCGCTTATTCCAAGTGAAGACCAAGTCTTTAAAATATTTTCTTGGATTTTCAAATTCTATTTGAGTTTTGTCTCTTTTAGAATTAAAAATGTCGAGCAAAGCGAGACCAGCTTGCTAGTAAATAAAAAAAATAAAAAAAAATAGAGGCAGCTCACTGGTAAGTGCTGCTCTTTGAGCTATTTTTAGAACAGGCCAGCGGGCGACTGATCTGGTCCTTACGGGCTACCTGGTGACCGCGGGCACCACGTTGGTGACCCCTGCCCTAGTATATACAATAATATAAACCAAGTCATTGTATTTCATTTAGGATTACCGTATTTTCCGCACCATAAGGCGCCCTGGGTTATAAGCCGCGCCTTCAATGAACGGCATATTTCAAAACTTTGTCCACCTATAAGCCGCCCCGTGTTGTAAGCCGCATCTAACTGCGCTAAAGGAATGTCAAAAAAACAGTCAGATAGGTCAGTCAAACTTTAATAATATATTAAAAACCAGCGTGATGTGGGCGCGCATGGAGTCGTATATCAACATGGACGGAGCTGTGTGGAAAAAAGCCACCCGGCCTCTTCGCGTAAACTTACCTTAACCACTCGCTCATCTTTTCTTCATCCATCCATCCCTTCGAGTTAGCTTTTATGATGACGCCGGCTGGAAAGGTCTCTTTTGGCAAGGTCTTACTTTTGAATATCACCATGGGTGGAAGTTTCTGGCCATTAGCATGGCAAGCTAGAACCACAGTGAAGGATGACTTCTCATTCCCTGTGGTGCGAATATTCACCGTACGTGCTCCCGTTGTATCCACAGTGCGGTTCACAGGAATATCAGTTGCTGTGAAATAGTAATCCGTGTGCGGATGGAGAGATTGCGTCTTTTCATGAACCGGAAACCTGTCGCTTAGTAGGAGCCATTTTGTGGTCTTTACAGATGTAAACACACAAAGGAAATGAAACGGTAATATCCGCGCGCTTTTTCTTCTTCTACGCGGGCGGGTGGTTGCTTACAGTAGAAGAAGAAGCGCTTCCTGTTCTATGGGGGCGGGTGCTTACCTTGGCGGTTGCTTGCGTAGAAGAAGAAGCGCTTCCTGTTCTACCGGGAAAAAAGATGGCGGCTGTTTACCGAAGTTGCGAGACCGAAACTTTATGAAAATGAATCTTAATATTTATCCATATATAAAGCGCACCGGGTTATAAGGCGCACTGTCAGCTTTTGAGAACATTTGTGGTTTTTAGGTGCGCCTTATAGTGCGGAAAATACGGTATTTCATATCTTCATTTAAATAAAAATATATTTGTATCTTTTTTAGATACAGTCAATAAATAATGTGAACATGTATCATAACATGGAAATCTAAGAGAACGTGTTGTGGATGATTGTGGACTGGGATTTTGTTTTATTTTATTTTTTTACACATTTTTATAAAAAAAAAATAAAAAAAATAAAAAAAGTTTTTCCGACGTATTACATTTTAGACGATTTCTCTTCTTAGTTATTATTTCTCCGGCTGTAGAAAAGAGCCGCTCACAGGGCACAGAGGAGGCGTCAGTGCGACACAGTTGGCGTATCGGTCACGTGACCGAAACAGCTCGTGATCGGTCACGTGACTTTCTAAAAGCGGTACGCGCACCGACACAGGGTTTCGCTCTATGAGCTCGACGCATGCGCCGATGCATCGGTGTTGCCGGACCCATCACTACTAATGATCTACTGCTAACGATGGATTCTGATGCGTCATCTATGTTGCTGCTTCTTGATCTTAGCGCTGCTTTCCATACCGTCCATCATAATATTTTATTAGAGCGTATCAAAACACGTATTGGTATGTCAGACTTAGCTTTGTCGTGGTTTAACTCTTATCTTACTGACAGGATGCAATGCGTCTCCCATAATAATGTGACCTCGGACTATGTTAAGGTAGCGTGCGGAGTTCCTCAGGGTTCGGTTCTTGGCCCTGCACTCTTTAGCATTTACATGCTGCCGCTAGGCGACATCATACGCAAATACGGTGTTAGCTTTCATTGTTATGCTGATGACAGCCAACTCTACATGCCCCTAAAGCTGACCAACACGCCGGATTGTAGTCAGCTGGAGGCGTGTCTTAATGAAATTAAACAATGGATGTCCGCTAACTTCTTGCAACTCAACGCCAAGAAAACGGAAATGCTGATTATCGGTCCTGCTAAACACCGACATTTATTTGATAATACCACCTTAACATTTGACAACCAAACAATTACACAAGGCGAATCAGTAAAGAATCTGGGTATTATCTTCCACCCAACTCTCTCCTTTGAGTCACACATTAAGAGTGTTACTAAAACGGCCTTCTTTCATCTCCGTAATATCGCTAAAATTCGTTCTATTTTATCCACTAGCGACGCTGAGATCATTATTCATGCGTTCGTTACGTCTCGTCTCGACTACTGTAACGTATTATTTTGGGGTCTCCCTATGTCTAGCATTAAAAGATTACAGTTGGTACAAAATGCGGCTGCTAGACTTTTGACAAGAACAAGAAAGTTTGATCATATTACGCCTATACTGTATATACCTTTATATACATATATACATATATATATACCTATACTGGCTCACCTGCACTGGCTTCCTGTGCACTTAAGATGTGACTTTAAGGTTTTACTACTTACGTATAAAATACTACACGGTCTAGCTCCGTCCTATCTTGTCGATTGCATTGTACCATATGTCCCGGCAAGAAATCTGCCTTCAAAGAACTCCGGCTTATTAGTGATTCCCAGAGCCCCAAAAAAAGTCTGCGGGCTATAGAGCGTTTTCTATTGGGGCTCCAGTACTATGGAATGCCCTCCCGGTAACAATTAGAGATGCTACCTCAGTAGAAGCATTTAAGTCCCATCTTAAAACTCATTTGTATACTCTAGCCTTTAAATAGACCCCCCTGTTAGACCAGTTGATCTGCCGTTTCTTTTCTTTTCTCCTCTGCTCCCCTTTTCCTTGTGGAAGGGGGGGGGCACAGGTCCGGTGGCCATGGATGAAGTGCTGGCTGTCCAGAGTCGGGACCCGGGGTGGACGGCTCGCCTGTGCATTGGCTGGGAACATCTCTGCGCTGCTGACCCGTCTCCGCTCGGGATGGTGTCCTGCTGGCCCCACTATGGACTGGACTCTTACTATTATGTTGGATCCACTATGGACTGGACTCTCACAATATTATGTCAGACCCACTCAACATCCATTGCTTTCGGTCTCCCCTAGAGGGGGGGGTTACCCACATATGCGGTCCTCTCCAAGGTTTCTCATAGTCATTCACATCGATGTCCCACTGGGGTGAGTTTTTCCTTGCCCTTATGTGGGCTTTGTACCGAGGATGTCGATGTGGCTTGTGCAGCCCTTTGAGACACTTGTGATTTAGGGCTATATAAATAAAGATTGATTGATTGATTGATTGAAAAGTATTGGGACACTTAGGACTAAATCTGGACAAAAGTATTGGGACACTTAAGACTACCACTGGACAAAAGTATTGGGACACCTACACTGGACAAAAGTATTGGGACACTTATGACGAAAACTGAACCAAAGTATTGGGACACTTAGGACGAAAACTGGAAAAAAGTATTGGGACACTTACACTGGACAAAAGTATTGGGACACTTATGGCAATTACTTGACAAAAGTATTGGGACACTTAGGACTAAAACTGGACAAAAGTATTGGGACACTTAGGACTACCACTGGACAAAAGTATTGGGACACCTACACTGGACAAAAGTATTGGGACACTTATGACGAAAACTGAACAAAAGTATTGGGACACTTACGAATACCACTGAACAAAAGTATTGCAACACTTAGGATGAAAACTGGACAAACGTATTGGGACACTTACACTGGACAAAAGTATTGGGACACTTATGGCAATTACTTGACAAAAGTATTGGGACACTTAGGACTAAAACTGGCCAAAAGTATTGGGACACTTAAGACTACAACTTGACAAAAGTATTGGGGCACTTGGGACTAAAACTTGACAAAAGTATTGGGACACTTAGGACTAGCACCTGCCAAATACGCGGGCCCGACCAACGCTGCTTGCAGCTTTAATTAATCTTTGGGTTTTGGGGAAAGTAGCAAGTCTTGTCGAGTCAAAAGGCTGAAGTCCAAGTGAAGTCACAAGTCATTGATGTTAAAGTCTAAGTCCAGTTGCAAGTCTCTTTACATTTTGTCAAGTCCAGTCTAAAGTCATCAAATTCATGACTCGAGTCCAAGTCATGTGAAACAATGAATACAAAAGTATTGGGACAATTCGGACTACAAGTAGACAAAAGTATTGGGACACTTATGACGAAAACTGAACAAAAGTATTGGGACACTTACGAATACCACTGAACAAAAGTATTGCGACACTTAGGACGAAAACTGGACAAAAGTATTGGGACACTTACACTGGACAAAAGTATTGGGACACTTATGGCAACTACTTGACAAAAGTATTGGGACACTTAGGACTAAAACTGGACAAAAGTATTGGGACACTTAGGACTACCACTGGACAAAAGTATTGGGACACCTACACTGGCCAAAAGTATTGGGACACTTAAGACTACAACTTGACAAAAGTATTGGGGCACTTGGGACTAAAACTTGACAAAAGTATTGGGACACTTAGGACTAGCACCTGCCAAATACGCGGGCCCGACCAACGCTGCTTGCAGCTTTAATTAATCTTTGGGTTTTGGGGAAAGTAGCAAGTCTTGTCGAGTCAAAAGGCTGAAGTCCAAGTGAAGTCACAAGTCATTGATGTTAAAGTCTAAGTCGAGTTGCAAGTCTCTTTACATTTTGTCAAGTCCAGTCTAAAGTCATCAAATTCATGACTCGAGTCCAAGTCATGTGAAACAATGAATACAAACGTATTGGGACAATTCGGACTACAAGTAGACAAAAGTATTGGGACACTTATGACGAAAACTGAACAAAAGTATTGGGACACTTACGAATACCACTGAACAAAAGTATTGCGACACTTAGGACGAAAACTGGACAAAAGTATTGGGACACTTACACTGGACAAAATTATTGGGACACTTACACTTGACAAAAGTATTGGGACACTTATGGCAATTACTTGACAAAAGTATTGGGACACTTAGGACTAAAACTGGACAAAAGTATTGGGACACTTAGGACTACCACTGGACAAAAGTATTGGGACACCTACACTGGACAAAAGTATTGGGACACTTAAGACTACAACTTGACAAAAGTATTGGGGCAATTGGGACTAAAACTTGACAAAAGTATTGGGACACTTAGGACTAGCACCTGCCAAATACGCGGGCCCGACCAACGCTGCTTGCAGCTTTAATTAATCTTTGGGTTTTGGGGAAAGTAGCAAGTCTTGTCGAGTCAAAAGGCTGAAGTCCAAGTGAAGTCACAAGTCATTGATGTTAAAGTCTAAGTCGAGTTGCAAGTCTCTTTACATTTTGTCAAGTCCAGTCTAAAGTCATCAAATTCATGACTCGAGTCCAAGTCATGTGACTCGAGTCCACACCTCTGCCAATTAGCGTGCCGCAGAACCACCAGCGTGGGCCAACGAGCGCGGCCGTCTAATTGGGAACTAATGAATGCTTTAAAGTGCGAGCTGCCAGCGCCGTTTCCAAACAATCGGCTGATACATCAGCGTCGTTTCTGGGCGGAGAAAGTCAGCATTAACATAATTGAGGAAGAGAGGATAAAAAGACCACGTAATCAACTGGGATGGAAATGGCTTGTTTTGACAAGTAATTAGCCTATTAATTGCCTAAATTGCGACCTAAAACACAAAATCATATCCTAGGTTTGAAACAATGATGGAGTTTTGTGGTTGGTGGGAGAGAAGAGGATGAAATGAGCGCAACGATCGAAACATGGACTGAAAATATATGACCTGTGAGGGCCAACAACATAATACAGTATCAGCTTAAAGTGACGCAATATTGGATAGGAAAACAGGTTCTTGTTCAGAACCAGTTCCCAGTGTATCAATTCCTTGGAATCGCTTGCCAGTTTGTCCAGCGATTCTCTTAACGATTATTCCGGGTGGTGATTTGGGGTGTAACGGTACACAAAAATTTCGGTTCGGTACGTACCTCGGTTTAGAGGTCACGGTTGGGTTCATTTTCGGTACAGTAAGAAAACAATAAAATATACATTTATGGGTTATTTATTTACCAAATTTGCAAAATCTTCCACCCAAAATATTTTTCTTAGTGTAATATTTGATGTGAAGTAATGGGAACCTTGAATAGGTCAATAATTCGTAATAACATTCATTTTGATTAAATGTTATGTTTTTCTATTTCTGGGGCTGAGGTTGCTGAGGTCGCTAAAAAGCTCCTCGGTGGCAAAGCCCCGGGGGTGGATGAGATCTGCTCCGGGCATTCCTTAAGGCTCTGGATGCTGTGGGGCTGTCTTGGTTGACAAGACTCTGCAGCATCGCGTGGACTTCAGGGGCAGTACCTCTGGATTGGCAGACCGGGGTGGTGATTCCTCTCTTTAAGAAGGGGAACCGGAGGGTGTGTTCTAACTATCGTGGGATCACACTCCTCAGCCTTCCCGGTAAGGTCTATTCAGGTGTACTGGAGAGGAGGCTACGCCGGATAGTCCAACCTCGGATTCAGGAGGAACAGTGTGGTTTTCGTCCTGGTCGTGGAACTGTGGACCAGCTCTATACTCTGGGCAGGGTCCTGGAGGGTGCATGGGAGTTTGCCCAACCAGTCTACATGTGCTTTGTGGACTTGGAGAAGGCATTCGACCGTGTCCCTCGGGAAGTCCTGTGGGGAGTGCTCAGAGAGTATGGGGTATCGGACTGTCTGATTGTGGCGGTCCGCTCCCTGTATGATCAGTGTCAGAGCTTGGTCCGCATTGCCGGCAGTAAGTCGGACACGTTTCCAGTGAGGGTTGGACTCCGCCAAGGCTGCCCTTTGTCACCCATTCTGTTCATAACCTTTATGGACAGAATTTCTAGGCGCAGTCAAAGCGTTGAGGGGATCCGGTTTGGTGGCTGCAGGATTAGGTCTCTGCTTTTTGCAGATGATGTGGTCCTGATGGCTTCATCTGGCCAGGATCTTCAGCTCTCACTGGATCGGTTCGCAGCCGAGTGTGAAGCGACTGGGATGAGAATCAGCACCTCCAAGTCCGAGTCCATGGTTCTCGCCCGGAAAAGGGTGGAGTGCCATCTCCGGGTTGGGGAGGAGACCCTGCCCCAAGTGGAGGAGTTGAAGTACCTCGGAGTCTTGTTCACGAGTGAGGGAAGAGTGGATCGTGAGATCGACAGGCGGATCGGTGCGGCATCTTCAGTAATGCGGACGCTGTATCGATCCGTTGTGGTGAAGAAGGAGCTGAGCCGGAAGGCAAAGCTCTCAATTTACCGGTCGATCTACGTTCCCATCCTCACCTATGGTCATGAGCTTTGGGTTATGACCGAAAGGACAAGATCACGGGTACAAGCGGCCGAAATGAGTTTCCTCCGCCGGGTGGCAGGGCTCTCCCTTAGAGATAGGGTGAGAAGCTCTGTCATCCGGGGGGAGCTCAAAGTAAAGCCGCTGCTCCTCCACATGGAGAGGAGCCAGATGAGGTGGTTCGGGCATCTGGTCAGGATGCCACCCGAACGCCTCCCTCGGGAGGTGTTTAGGGCACGTCCGACGGGTAGGAGGCCACGGGGAAGACCAAGGACACGTTGGGAAGACTATGTCTCCCGGCTGGCCTGGGAACGCCTCGGGATCCCCCGGGAAGAGCTGGACGAAGTGGCTGGGGAGAGGGAAATCTGGGCTTCCCTGCTTATCATAACTCTCTCTCTCTCTCTGTCTCTGCCCCTCCCTCACCAATGCTGCTGTTTGTTTTGTTTTTAACCCCTTCTTAACCCTGAACGTACATTGAAAATACTAACTCAAAATGCCGGACATTTGAGGCATTTAAGAAACTCCGCCCTGACAGCTCCGCAAAAGAGGACATGTCTGGTGAAAAGAGGACGTATGGTGTTGTGCCTCGGTGTGCATTGTTTACACAACGTGCGTTACGCTACTTAATATGTCCGTATGGAAACTCGTTCGGTACACCTCCGAACCGAACCGAAACCCCCCTACCGAAAAGGTTCAATACAAATACACGTACCGTTACACCCCTACCAAATATATATTTTTCATCCATTATATCAATATAATATCTACACATACATATGCATAGGCTTTAAATGTATAGGATACATGTATCGTTACTTTACATCAGGGGTGCTCACACTTTTTCTGCAGGTGAGCTACTTTTCAATTGATCAAGTCGTGGGGATCTACCTCATTCATATATATAATTTATATTTACTTATTTATGAAATATATGTTTTTATTAACAAGTTAAAGGTGTTTAATGATAATGCAAGCATGTTTAATACATATAGTTAATATTGTTAACAAGTTAAAGGTGTTTAAAGATAATACAAGCATGTTTAATACATATAGTTAATATTGTTAACAAGTTAAAGGTGTTTAAAGATAATGCAAGCATGTTTAACACATATAGTTCATATTGTTAACAAGTTAAAGGTGGTTAAAAATAATACAAGCATGTTTAACACAAATAGTTAATATTGTTAACAAGTTAAAGGTGTTTAAAGATAAAACAAGCATGTTTAACACATATAGTTAATATTGTTAACAAGTTAAAGGTGATTAAAGATAATACAAGCATGTTTAACACATATAGATTCCTTTCTTTCATGAAGACAAGAATATAAGTTGGTGTATTACCTGATTGTGATGTCTTGCATTGATAGGAATCAGACAGTGGTGCTGATAACGTCCGCATTTTCGAATGGAGGACAAAAAAAGTCCTCCTTTCTGTCCAATACCACATGAAAGTGGTTGGTTTTTGGCATCTTATTTGTCCAGCTTCCGTACTCCTTTGTATACACTTTACAAGAAATGCATTGTCGGCAAACTCCGTAGCTTGCTAGCTTGTGCACGCCAGCTTTCTGAGACTCTTATTTTGGTAGCGCAGGCAGGATGAAGCAGAGCTTTTATTGTGCAACTGTGCAGTCGGTCTTTGGAGTTTTGACGACAGGTACGGCGCCAGAGTCTGTTGAAATAAAGTGTTTCTCGCCTTCCAGTCGGTCATTTTAATGAGCTGGCAGCAGCCAGCGTCATCTCAGAAGACCCTCGGGTGCCGTGAATGTCAATCAAGTGACGAAAGTGACGTCATAGTGAAGATTTATGATCGCTCATTTTTAGGACTATCTTTTTTAATGCCTGGCTGGTGATCGACTGACACACCCTCCACGATCGACCGGTAGATCGCGATCGACGTAATGAGCACCCCTGCTTTACATGCAGTCGGCTTTCGGCCCTCGACCAAATTCTTTTAGCCCGATGCGGCTCCCAAGTCAAAAAGTTTGGACACCCCTGCTCTAAACGAAGCAAAATTGATGCTAATCCATCATATTGTTATCTTTTTTTCCCCAAATAAAAAAATCGATAAAGAACCGAATCGTTAAGCAGAATGGAACTGGAGAAATCTGATCAATTCCCGTCCTTCATTGGGTATTACCCTTAGCCACCAATTAGAAATAAATGAGAATCTCTTGAAAGTGATGTGCTGTGTTGAACATGTTGGGAGATTTATGCAAGTTCTATCTAACAATTTGCTCTTAAGATAATTTGTATCTGCTCTTTTTATGTGCATATATATTTATTTGACCTATGTTTTAAATCAGGGGTGCTCATTACGTCGATCGCGAGCTACCGGTCGATCTCGGAGGGTGTGTCAGTCGATCACCAGCCAGGCATTAAAAAAATAATCCTAAAAATGAGCGATCATAAATCTTCACTATGACGTCACTTTCGTCACTTGATTGACATTCACGGCACCCGAGGGTCTTCTGAGATGACGCTGGCTGCTGCCAGCTCATTAAAATTACCGACTGGAAGGCGAGAAACACTTTATTTCAACAGACTCTGGCGCCGTACCTGTCGTCAAAACTCCAAAGACCGACTGCACAGTTGCACAGTTGCGCTAACAAAATAAGAGTCTCAGAAAGCTGGCGTGCACAAGCTAGCAAGCTACGGAGTTTGCCGACAATGTATTTCTTGTAAAGTGTATACAAAGGAGTACGGAAGCTGGACAAATAAGATGCCAAAAACCAACCACCTTCATGTGGTATTGGACAGAAAGGAGGACTTCTTTTCTCCTCCATTCGAAAATGCGGACGTTTTTAGCACCACTGTCTGATTCCAATCAATGCAAGTCATCAGAATCAGGTAATACACCAACTTATATTCTTGTCTTCATGAAAGAAAGGAATCTATATGTGTTAAACATGCATGTATTATCTTTAAACACCTTTAACTTGTTAACAATATTAACTATATGTGCTAAACATGCTTGCATTATCTTTAAACACCTTTAACTTATTAACAATATTAACTATGTGTTAAACATGCTTGCATTATCTTTAAACACCTTTAACTTATTAACAATATTAACTATATGTGTTAAACATGCTTGTATTATCATTAAACACCTTTAACTTGTTAACAATATTAACTATATGTGTTAAACATGCTTGCATTATCATTAAACACCTTTAACTTATTAACAATATTAACTATATGTGTTAAACATGCTTGTATTATCTTTAAACACCTTTAACTTGTTAACAATATTAACTATATGTGTTAAACATGCTTGTATTATCTTTAAACACCTTTAACTTATTAACAATATTAACTATATGTGTTAAACATGCTTGTATTATCTTTAAACACCTTTAACTTGTTAACAATATTAACTATATGTGTTAAACATGCTTGTATTATCTTTAAACACTTTTAACTTATTAACAATATTAACTATATGTGTTAAATATGCTTGTATTATCTTTAAACACCTTTAACTTGTTAACAATATTAACTATATGTGTTAAACATGCTTGCATTATCTTTAAACACCTTTAACTTATTAACAATATTAACTATATGTGTTAAACATGCTTGTATTATTTTTAAACACCTTTAACTTGTTAACAATATTAACTATATGTGTTAAACATGCTTGTATTATCTTTAAACACCTTTAACTTATTAACAATATTAACTATATATGTTAAACATGCTTGCATTATCTTTAAACACCTTTTACTTGTTAACAATATTAACTATATGTGTTAAACATGCTTGTATTATCATTAAACACCTTTAATTTATTAACAATATTAACTATATGTGTTAAACATGCTTGCATTATCATTAAACACCTTTAACTTGTTTACAAAAACATATATTTCATAAATAAGTAAATATAAATTATATATATGAATGAGGTAGATCCCCACGACTTGATCAATTGAAAAGTAGCTCGCCTGCAGAAAAAGTGTGAGCACCCCTGTTTTAAATGATATATTTTAGTCTGTCCCTTGCCTGCATTTCTCTGCTTTTTGTTTGTGGTGTACAGTCCTTTGTTTTTCAACTGTGCTTGTTTTTAAAGGGCTTAATAAATAAAGTTGGTATGGTATGGTATGGCATGGTAAGATGGCTGTTGCTACTCTGATCTCGACCAATGTCACGTTGCCCTCCGCGTACTTGGAATAAACATTTTGTGATGTGCATCTTTGTTGAGATGTAGTTGTAAATATTCATGATGTTGGGAATAAAATGGAATACATGGGGAAGCATTGAGGTGGTGACCCCTAATGTTGCATCACAAAGTCAAACGTCAACATCATGATGCTGCATGTGTTATTGCTTTCAAAGTTAGAAAATATATGACAAGGTACCACAGAATGAATGCCGACGTCAACAACAACGGATGTTATCTCACATGCTTGAGACTGTAAAGACTTGTGAGTTTATAGAAGACAATAACTGCACTGGACTATATTTCAGTCAAACCTAAGTTGCTTGTGTCGGAGGCAGATATTTACATATATCTGAATTTAAGTTGTACTTCTTTCATTTCTTAGTCATATTTGAAAACAGCTCGTGTTTTCCATTTCTTCTCTTGATGCTCTGTCAGCAAGTAAACTGTGTGTGTTAAACCTTGAGTTCTTTGGAATGTACAGGTAAAAGCCAGTAAATTAGAATATTTAGAAAAACTTGATTTATTTCAATAATTGCATTCAAAAGGTGTAACTTGTACATTATATTTATTCATTGCACACAGACTGATGCATTCAAATGTTTATTTCATTGAATTTTGATGATTTGAAGTGGCAACAAATGAAAATCCAAAATTCCGTGTGTCACAAAATTAGAATATTACTTAAGGCTAATACAAAAAAGGGATTTTTAGAAATGTTGGCCAACTGAAAAGTATGAAAATGAAAAATATGAGCATGTACAATACTCAATACTTGGTTGGAGCTCCTTTTGCCTCAATTACTGCGTTAATGCGGCGTGGCATGGAGTCGATGAGTTTCTGGCACTGCTCAGGTGTTATGAGAGCCCAGGTTGCTCTGATAGTGGCCTTCAACTCTTCTGCGTTTTTGGGTCTGGCATTCTGCATCTTCCTTTTCACAATACCCCACAGATTTTCTATGGGGCTAAGGTCAGGGGAGTTTTCGGGCCAATTTAGAACAGAAATACCATGGTCCGTAAACCAGGCACGGGTAGATTTTGCGCTGTGTGCAGGCGCCAAGTCCTGTTGGAACTTGAAATCTCCATCTCCATAGAGCAGGTCAACAGCAGGAAGCATGAAGTGCTCTAAAACTTGCTGGTAGACGGCTGCGTTGACCCTGGATCTCAGGAAACAGAGTGGACCGACACCAGCAGATGACATGGCACCCCAAACCATCAATGATGGTGGAAACTTTACACTAGACTTCAGGCAACGTGGATCCTGTGCCTCTCCTGTCTTCCTCCAGACTCTGGGACCTCGATTTCCAAAGGAAATGCAAAATTTGCATGGTTGGGTGATGGTTTGGGGTGCCATGTCATCTGCTGGTGTCGGTCCACTCTGTTTCCTGAGATCCAGGGTCAACGCAGCCGTCTACCAGCAAGTTTTAGAGCACTTCATGCTTCCTGCTGCTGACCTGCTCTATGGAGATGGAGATTTCAAGTTCCAACAGGACTTGGCGCCTGCACACAGCGCAAAATCTACCCGTGCCTGGTTTACGGACCATGGTATTTCTGTTCTAAATTGGCCCGCTAACTCCCCTGACCTTAGCCCCATAGAAAATCTGTGGGGTATTGTGAAAAGGAAGATGCAGAATGCCAGACCCAAAAACGCAGAAGAGTTGAAGGCCACTATCAGAGCAACCTGGGCTCTCATAACACCTGAGCAGTGCCAGAAACTCATCGACTCCATGCCACGCCGCATTAACGCAGTAATTGAGGCAAAAGGAGCTCCAACCAAGTATTGAGTATTGTACATGCTCATATTTTTCATTTTCATACTTTTCAGTTGGCCAACATTTCTAAAAATCCCTTTTTTGTATTAGCCTTAAGTAATATTCTAATTTTGTGACACACAGAATTTTGGATTTTCATTTGTTGCCACTTCAAATCATCAAAATTCAATGAAATAAACATTTGAATGCATCAGTCTGTGTGCAATGAATAAATATAATGTACAAGTTACACCTTTTGAATGCAATTACTGAAATAAATCAAGTTTTTCAAAATATTCTAATTTACTGGCTTTTACCTGTATTATGGCTAGGGAGACGTTGTGTTTGTATTATGGCTAGGGAGGGGGAAGGAAAGAGGGGTTTTTGGCGTTGGGAAGACAGACCATTTTGGGAGGGGCAATAGAATGTTCTAGGGTTAGACTGGTCTCAAAATGTATATTGGCAAAGCTTTGAAAATATACAACAAAATACCTATTCTGTCTCTGGTGGTTTTTCAACTCAGCTTTAAGTGTCGTAAAGAGCTTGGGAGCGAATTGTGACTTGAATTCCCTGGGAGGAACAACTGGTCCAAAACGCAACACTTGGTATTTGAGAGGATTTACAAACCCTGTTTCCATATGAGTTGGGAAATTGTGTTAGATGTAAATACAAACGGAATACAATGATTTGCAAATCATTGTATTCCGTTTATATTTACATCCAACACAATTTCCCAACTCATATGGAAACGAGGTTTGTAGATTGTTTTAAGTTGTGTATCACATCTGTGAGGCTTCTCCGAGTCCCCCCCAATGCTGAAACCTGAATTCAAGCGTGAGCACAGACTTGGGGTCATCTGTGGTCCTGACCCTGACTGAGACCTTGTGACCTCAGTCTGGGCCTCGACAGACACTCGTGGCCTTAACCTTTAGCCCTTGACAAGCTGTCCAAATGTCCAAAGGCATGCTAAAGGTCTGGCCTTCTCCTGGCCCGGACTGGATCGATACCAAAGAGTGACCTTTTGCAACAGCAAGATATCTGCGTTACAGGTATGGTCCTACTTCTTTAAAAGGTCCACCATCATGCAAAACGGACTTCATAATGGTCTTACAAAGGCACCAAACAAGATCATTTTCTTGTTCCCCACTTCACAGAAGTACAACTAACCCTAAAGCAAACAAACAAAACAGGCTTCGCTACACTTTAAAAAAAAATAAAACAAAGCCTGGAGCTCTGCCAAATACTCGTTAGTCAGATACAGATGCAGGAGCTGTCAGTTTGATGAATTTGTATTATTGAGTAGATAGATTTGTTTGATTGATTGATTGAAACTTGCACAGTATTGTTGAATGTGCTCAAAAAGTACTGCACACTAAAACGTTTTAACCAAGTTTTATCTTAAAAAAAATGATAAAAACAGACACACAATATGTGTTCTTGGCAAAAGAAGCACATATTGTTCTGGCTTTTTAACAGATAGATTGTATTTGATTGTTCAAGTAAGTGCAGGTTAAAACTTTACGAAGTAAAGCCAAAGCCATTTATCAACAACACCCAGAAACGCCGCCGGTTTCGCTGGGCCCGAGCTCATCTAAAATGTGGAAAAGTGTTCTGTGGTCTCACAAGTCCACATTTCAAATTGTTTTTGGAAACTGTGGACGTCGTGTCCTCCGGACCAAAGAGGAAAAGAACCATCCGGATTGTTATAGGCGCAAAGTGTAAAAGGCAGCATGTGTGATGGTATGGGGGTGTATTAGTGGCCAAGACATGGGTAACTTACACATCTGTGAAGGCACCATTAATGCAGGTTTTGGAGCAACATATGTTGCCATTCAAGCAACGTTATCATGGACGCCCCTGCTTATTTCAGCAAGACAATGCCAAGCCACGTGTTACAACAGCGTGGCTTCGTAGTAAAAGAGTGCGGGTACTAGACTGGCCTGCCTGTAGTCCAGACCTGTCTCCAATTGAAAATGTGTGAAGGCTAAAATATGAGAAGGGAGACTGTTGAACAACTTAAGCTGTACATCAAGCAAGAATGGGAAAGAATTCCACTTCAAAAATGTGTCTCCTCAGATCCCAAGCCTTTACTGGGTGTTGTTAAAAGCAAAGGCCATGTAACCATACTTGCCAACCCTCCCGAATTTTCCGTGAGACTCTCGAAATTCAGCGCCTCTCCCGAAAACCTCCCGGGACAAATATTCTCCCGAAAATCTCCCGATTTTCTGCCGGAGCTGGAGGCCACGCCCCCTCCAGCTCCATGTGGACCTGAGTGAGGACATCCTTTTTTCATGACGGGAGGACAACAGGGTGACAAGAACTAAATCATTCAGACTAGAGATAAATTGTATTATTATATTTATCTTACCTATAAATAAATATATTTATTAATTTAAAAAAAAAACTAAATACATTTTTACTATATTTTGCTAAAAACATCAAAATTAATTGTATTTTTATTTGTATTTTTTCGTGACTCCTTATTACATCCAGCCATAGAATTATACATTAAAATAAACATATTTGAAATAATTGATTTTAAATGATCATAATAATTCATTTAAAATGACCATATTTAATTATTAAAATAATTGCTTGTTTATCAACAACTTTAGCATTTTATTCATTACATTTTGAAGCTCTCAGAAGCCAAGTTATGTTATATTCCTTAATATTTATTTATGCAAGTTTGAAGTATCAATTATCTAAACACAGTTTTGTTTGCATATTTTCAGGATGTAGCATTGGCGTTGTTAGGCCTATTTTAGGGGGGCTCAAGCCCCCCTAAAATATTCTTAAGCCCCCCTAAATAATTTGGTGTTATATTTTTTTATTTATTTTTAAATTTAATTTTTTTCACAAATATATCCTGTCATATTCATTATAAAGTGGCCCGAATATGAGTTTAAATAAATAATCATATAACCTGTCATTATTCACTCAGTTTCCCCTCACTTCATAGCGTAAATCACCAAAAATGATTCCCGGGCGCGGCACCGCTGCTGCCCACTGCTCCCTTCACCTCCCAGGGGGTGAACAAGGTAATGGGTCAAATGCAGAGGACACATTTCACCACACCGAGTGTGTGTGTAACAATCATTGGTACTTTAAGGTAGAGAGCCCCTTTAGTGTGTCGGTATTAGAGATGCGCGGATAGGCAATTATTTCATCCGCAACCGCATCAGAAAGTCGTCAACCATCCGCAATCCACCCGATCTAACATTTGATCAGAACCGCATCCGCCCGCACCCGCCCGTTGTTATATATCTAATATAGACGATGCAAGGCATTAGTGAGGTTATAAAGCTTTTGCCTGTTAAAGAAAGGAGACTGATCCAATGCAGTACGGACATTCGCGTGCCACGCTGTCACGACCCAGACGCACACCAGTGCGCAATCATATGGGAGCCGCGCTGAGCGCAACTCCAAGCGCGTCTCGCTGCCGGCGACGGCCGGGTATATGGGCCCGACGCTCCAGCGCCATCCATTTTCAGGGCTAGTTGATTCGGCAGGTGGGTTGTTACACACTCCTTAGCGGGTTCCAACTTCCATGGCCACCGTCCTAGCTGCTGTCTATATCAACCAGGGTGAGCCCCACCCCTTTCGTGAGCGCACTGCGCGCGGAGTGACCCCTGTTACGCGCCCCCGGCAACAGGGGTGGCGGGCAGGTAAGCTGCGCGGGCAGGTAAGCTGCGCGGGCGGAGCGCGCGGAGTGACCCCTGTTACGAGCCCCCGGCCACGGGGGTGGCGGGCAGGTAAGCTGCTTACCTGCTGCGCGTGACGCCGGCCGCGGCGAAGGCGGACGAGGCGGGGTGTCGGTGCGGTGGGCGCGGTGGTGACCCTGGACGTGTGTCGGGCCCTTTTCGCGGATCGCCTCAGCTACGGCTCCCGGTGGGGCCCTCTCGGGGGAAGGGGCCTCGGTCCCGGACCCCGGCGAGGCGTCCCTTCTCCGCTCCGTAAAAGTGTCCATCTCTTTTTTTTTTCTTTTTCTGTTGTGGCATATGCTGCAGGTGCCTGCTCGTTTTTCGTATGTGGGTAACAACATTTAACTATGTATATATATTTACCAATTGGTTTAACTGCCACCCGCCTGAATCTATTTAAAATCTAATTTTTTTTTATTTCAACCGCCCGACCCAACCCGACCCGCGGATAAAATATAATTTTTTTAAATTTCATCCGCCCGATCCGCGGATAATCCGCGGACTCCGCGGATAATCCGCGGACTCCGTGGTTGTGCCCGCAAACCGCGCATCTCTAGTCGGTATCCAATCCATTCCGCTTGTTCATGTAGAAAATGCCCACATCACTCAAAATCCAGTCCGCATGTTCTCTGCGACCTTGCTTGCGGTCCTTGGACTTGTTCATATAGAAAATGCCCACATCACTCTTGTAGAATCTATATAAAGTAATATACATTAGCCTAATGTTAAAATAATGAAGGAAAAAAATTAAATATATTTGTTTTATTGTATTGTTACATTAATAGCTGTTGTATTATTATAGGATGGCTTGTTAAACATTTCATAGGATTTTCAGAGGGAGGAAAAACTAATATAAAATGTAAAATGAAGAAAAAAAATGGTTAAAAGCCATCGTCCCGGGGAGCATTTCATTTCGTCCCGTGCATTTTTTTAAAATAATAATAATAACAATGAATAATTTTTAGTCTTTGTTAGCCGTTTGTGAAGTTTTTTCGCTCGCGTCCTGTGCATCTCCTGGGGGCTAAGCCCCCCCTGTCCTTAAAAGCTAGTGACGCCCCTGGGATGTAGATATCTATATCTATATATATATATATATATATATATATATATATATATATATATATATATGAAATACTTGACTTGGTGAATTCTAGCTGTCAATATACTCCTCCCCTCTTAACCACGCCCCCAACCACGCCCCACCCTACCCCCGACCACGCCCCCCACCCCCCACCTCCCGAAATCGGAGGTCTCAAGGTTGGCAAGTATGCATGTAACACACTGGTAAAAATGCCTTTTTTTGCAATGTGTTGCTGCCATTAAATTCTAAGTTCATGATTATTTGCAAAAAACAAAAGAAGTTTCTCAGTGTGAACATGAAATATCTTGTCTTTGCAGTCTATTCAATTGAATATAAGTTGAAAAGGATTTGTTGTATTCTCTTTTTATTTACCATTTACACAACGTGACAACTTCACTGCTTTTGGCTTTTTGTACTTTCAAACATGTGTAAATTCCAGCATGGAGGCTAGATTGTGGACGGGACACTAATACAGTATTGGTACTAGGGATGTCCCGATCCGATATTTGGATCGGATCGGCTGCCGATATTTGCCAAAAATTGCTTATCGGCAAGGCATGGGAAAATGCCGATCCAGATCCAGTTTTAAAAAAAAAACTCCGGTCCGTGTTTTCCAACGCACCTATTTAAATAATACATTCCACTTTTCTGCTGCGCCCTAATTTCCGTTCCGCATTTTCCAGCACACCTTCAACACATCCACAATTCTCACGCAGTTGCTTTTAGCTGCTGGCATTACACGACAGGCTCTTCTCACTGTTTCCTGTGTCTCCCTCTCACAGACAGCAAGCGCACCTTCTTACACACGTCACATACTGTCACGTCATACGTCACATACTGTCACGTCACATACGTATACGTCCTCTCCCAGCAGAGAGCGAGGTAGCGGCATGGCTAACGTTAGCTGTGATGCTAGCGCAGCCGGCAAGGTGCGCGCCTGCTCAAGCGTCCTCTGCGCACGGCAAATCTATGCCACGCACAAAATCAAATAAAAAAATAAGCGCATAACAATTTCCGACACACGGACACGACAGAGACAACAGTTTTCGTCATCATTGTTCAAATATTGTGACGTCTGTCGAGACGCTTATCTCCATTCGGTGCCACACGTCCACACCATCAAAATGGCAAAAATGTCTACATCAACACCGTATGAAAACATTTGTAATTTTTTTAGTTGTGATTTCCTTCTCTGCATGAACGTTTAAAAGTAGCATATATTAATGCAGTATGAAGAAGAATGTTTTAATGTAGACATGCAAGCCTTGAAAGAACATTTTGAAAATCAAGACTACATTTCCTGCAAATGGGTGCACTTCTACCCTATATTTTAACTTTAGATTTATTCTCATATCAAACTCTTGACACTGACATCCGGCGCCCCCCCTCCACACCCTGGATTATAAATAATGTAAATAATTCAATGTGATTATCTTGTGTGATGACTGAATTATGATGATAGTATATATCTGATAGTATATATCTGTATCATGAATCAATTTAAGTGGACCCCGACTTAAACAAGTTGAAAAACTTATTGGGGTGTTACCATTTAGTGGTCAATTGTACAGAATATGTACTTCACTGTGCAACCTACTAATAAAAGTCTCAATCAATCAATCAAAACACATAGAATCATCATACTGCTGTGATTATATGCATCAAGTGTTCATTCAAGGCTAAGGCAAAATATCGAGATATATATCGTGTATCGCAATATGGCCTTAAAATATCGCAATATTAAAAAAAGGCCATATCGCCCAGCCCTAGTTTCAATGATGCCATTTCTGTTTGTCATGTATCATTTTGTCTATTTTGTGTTTATCCTTGAATAAACAGGTCAGTTTCTTGTTACCAACCATTGTGTATTATTCAAACTCCCCTAATTCAGCTGGCTAGTTGTTATCAAGAGTACTAAAACCCTTTTCAACATGATTCTGACAACTAAGTAGGCTAAATAACTTTAAACTTGAATACATGCTCGGATAGGCCAGTATCGGTCAGTATCGGTATCGGTCAGTATCGGTATCGGTTCGGAAATGCAAAAACAATATCGGTATCGGATCGGAAGTGCAAAAACCTGGATTGGGACATCCCTAATTGGTACCAACGAGGACACCTGATCATATTTGCAGGCAGCTGGTGAAAGGCCGGCAGCACTCACCGCAGTGAAGAGGCTTGCAAGAGCGACTTTGAGCCGCTACACTTTGAACCGCTAATCAAAATGGACAAACCACACACAAAAAAACATTTAAAACAAACATTTAACAGGACTCATTGATCCCCGCCACCTCCCAGCTAATGCAGGCCAGCCACCCTCATCCCGCCTAAATGTAGTGTTTTAATTGTCGGGGTCACTTTGTACGTCCAAATAGAATGTTCTCCAGCGGCGACACATCAGCAAACACGCCGCCAACTTCCACGGGAAGATTTGTCTCCCTCCTGACTCTTTGTGATAGTTTCCCTCCGCCATGTTTGTCTGGGCTAACAAAAGCTTCATTAGAGCGCCCCCGCCATCATCATAATTGAGGCCCATTTATTTCAAAGCTACATTTAATGGTGGCTGTCATTTTTTTTCCTGGCGAGTGGCGGACTGAAGTAGATCACAATGCCTCTTTTCTCTGCGCTTCTATTTTCTTCCTTTTTTTTTTTTTTTTTGAGGTGCCCAATTATTAAATTATTTTCACGTCTTTTCTTTCATCCGCTACCTTTAATAAATTGCACGGGGCTCTTTAGTTAATGGTGGCAGTGGTGGGTGTCCTCATTTGTGTGTCAGGGCTATTGTGCAAAAGTCTTGGGCCACCACTAGCTTTGTTGTTTTAATAACCATTTTGTATCATTTTGACACAGTATACCAGTAATAGTTGCATGCAGGTGTTAGCAATTGGGCTTCAATTCCATTTAGCGTATGGTTAAGAAAGGCAGGTTCTTGCAACTTCAATTGCTTTTTTAGCCTTACTTGTGTGTATTTTTTATTACTGCACTGCAAAAACTGAAATCTAAGTAAGATTAAAAATATCTCAAACAAGGGTGATATTTGCTTATTTTCCGTCTGACAAGATCATTCTTCTCACTAAGCAGATTTTATGTTAGAGTGTTTTACTTGTTTTTAGGGTTTTGATCCTAAATGATCTCAGTAAGATATTACAGCTTGTTGCTGAGATTTAATGACCTATATTGAGTAAAACATGCTTGAAACTAGAATATCAAGTGTTGCAAAGCTGTGTCATCAACACTCACAAGTATAAAACTGCTTTATTAAAGTATTAATTTCTTATTTCAAGCATGAAATAAAAAAAACATGACTTTGACACATTTGTGTCTCATAATTAAACTGACAGTTAATATTTAAACATGTAACATGTGACATTTCAAAACAATTTTGAACAGAAATAGTTCATTAAAATTACAATAATAAAACAAATTGGCCAGGGGCCGGGCTGTAAGTATATATATAAATATATATATATATATATGTATATATTAAAATTACAATAAAAAAACAAATTGGCCAGGGGCCGGGCTGTAAGTATATATATATATACATATATATATATATATATATATATATATATATATATATATATATATATATATATGTATATATATATATATATATATACATATATATATATATATATATATATATATATATATATATATATATATATATATATATATATATATATATATATACATATATATATATATATATATATATATATATATATATATATATACACATACATATGTATATATATATATACATACATACATATATATATATCTATCAAAATTACAATAAAAAAAAAATTGAATGAAAAATGAAATACGTCAAATAAGGGTGATATTTGCTTATTTTCCAGCTGACAAGATTATTCTTCTCCCTAAGCAGATTTTATGTTAGAGTGTTTTACTTGTTTTTAGGGTTTTGGTCCTAAATGATCTCAGTTTGATGACCTATATTGAGTAAAACATGCTTGAAAGTAGAATATCAAGTGTTGCAAAGCTGTGTCATCAACACTCACAAGTATAAAACTGCTTTTTTAAAGTAATAATTTCTTATTCCAAGCCTGAAATTTAAAAAAAACATGACTTTGACACAATTGTGTCTCATAATTAAACTGACAGTTAATATTTAAACATTTAACATGTGACATGTCAAAACAATTTTGAACAGAAATAGTTCATGCACATTCAGATAAATTCTTCAAAATTACAATAAAAAAAAAAAATTGGCCAGGGGCCAAACTCTAAGTATATATATATATATATATATATATATATATATATATATATATATATATATATATATATATATATATATATATATATATATATACATATATATATATATATATATATATATATATATACTATATTCCTTGCGCACTAATTGACTGAAAGAGCACGCACTTGGCGCGATGATGTCATGTTATCGATGGGAAAATGCATTTTTAGACAATATGATTTGCCTGAGCGTTGCCTTTTTGCCTTTCCATTAGGAAAAATTAACTAGTTTTTAGTGTAAGTTTGCTGGTTTCAAGAAATGTAATGCCGAGGGCATATCATTATGTCAAGATAATGGCACTAGCATTTACTTCATTTAAGAATATTTTTCAACATATTGAGAGAAAAAAGGTATCATTTTTGTTTTTGCTATCAAGAAAAGTGCACTTGTTATTAGTGAGAATATACTTATTTTAAGGTATTTTTGGGCTCATTGAGGTTAGCTAATTTTGCTTCTTTTGGAAAGTCTTGACAAGCCAAATTTTCTTGTTCTATTGGCAGATAATTTTGCTTAGTTCAAATAAAATACCCCTATTTTTTTTCCTCTTGTTTTTGAACACTGACTGTAATTTGTTTCATGAAATTGTAAAGTGTTTTGTCTTTTGTTTTCTGAAATTGTAGTGTTATGTCTTTTAAAATTGTAAAGGTTTCACATTTTGTTCATTTGTTTTCTGAAATTGCAAAGTCTTTCGTCATTTGCTATTGTGTTTTCTATAATCATAATTCATTTTTATGAAATTGGAAAGTGTTTTTTCTTTTGTTTTCTGAAATTGTAGACTGTTTTGTCTTGTTTTATTTCATTTCTAAATGTTTCGTATTTTCTTCATTTGTTTTTTTTTTAAATTGCAGTGTTTTATCATTTGTTATTTTCTTTTCTATCATTTTAATTTGTTTCATAAACTTGTAAAATATTTTGGCTTTTGTTTTTTTGAAATTGCAAAGTGTTTCGTATTTTGTTTTCTGATATTGTAAAATGTTTTGTCTCTTGTTTTTAAGCCTTGTGTATTTTCTTCATTTGTTTTTTTTTAAATTGGCGAGTGTTTCTTCCTTTGTTATTTTCTTTTTCTATAATTGTAATTTGTTTGTTTCTGTGTTTTGTACTTCTTCTATAGCCGTGACTCCGTGGGCTGCACCGTTTCCGGGGTAAACACGCCACTATAGCGTGAGGCGGGTATGCCCTAACCAATCTGGCGCCCTAGGCAAGATTTTAGGTGGCGGCAGTGAAGTGTATATACTCACAAGAAACCGAATAGCTTTGTCTTTGACCTTTTTTTTTTAACTTACAACTATACCTAATATATAAAGGGGTGGAAAAGTGACTATTACCTGCAGGGCAAACATTAGCTAACCAGAAGGCAATAACAATGTAAACAAAAAACACCTGCTTAAAAGATCTAATACAAATGTCCCTGAGGAATGTAAGGTGGGAGTACTGTAATTACCTAACGTTACATTATTATTTTCCATAACAATTTAGCCCCCTCCACAATATTAACCCGACGTTAAAACAGTACTAGCTATTTATTGATTAGCAATTGCCGAATCATGTAGCATTAGCTTAATGCTAAAAAGCCAGGTTACTATCACATTCTGTAACAGACAAATAATTTCATGTAGGCTAACGCAGTGGTTCTCAAACTTTTTTTTTGTCATCCCCCACTTTGGACAAGGGGGAGTTTTCAAGCCCCACCTGCCCCCATCGCCCCAACAGAGCGCTAATGCCAAGCTTTAACATTTTCAAATTTATTGAACATCAAGTTGTATACATTCGAACTCAATAACATAAAATAACATTAAGTTCAATAATAAATAAAATAACTGTGCAGCTGTGGTATAACTTGCATCAAGTTCAATAATAAATAAAATAACTTCCATCAAGTTCAATAATAAATAAAACAAAAGTGTTATAACTTGCATCAAGTTCAATAATAAATCAAAAAAAGTGTTAACTTGCATCACGTTCAATAATAAATCAAGAAAACTGTTATAACTTGCATCAAGTTCAATAATAAATCAAAAAAAGTGTTATAACTTGCATCAAGTTCAATAATAAATCAAATAAAAGTGTTATAACTTGCATCAAGTTCAATAATAAATCAAAAAAGTGTTATAACTTGCATCAAGTTCAATAATAAATGAAAAAGTGTTATAACTTGCATCAAGTTCAATAATAAATCAAAAAAGTGTTATAACTTGCAT
Source organism: Nerophis lumbriciformis (assembly GCF_033978685.3). Taxonomy (NCBI): domain Eukaryota; kingdom Metazoa; phylum Chordata; class Actinopteri; order Syngnathiformes; family Syngnathidae; genus Nerophis; species Nerophis lumbriciformis. Next base: position 3,334,327 of record NC_084549.2, read on the forward strand.
CAAGTTCAATAATAAATCAAAAAGTGTTATAACTGGCATCACGTTCAATAAAAAAAAAAAAAGTGTTATAACTTGCATCAAGTTCAATAATAAATCAAATAACTTGCATCAAGTTCAATAATAAATCAAAAAGTGTTATAACTTGCATCACGTTCAATAATAAATAAAAAAAGTGTTATAACTTGCATCAAGTTCAATAATAAATCAAATAACTTGCATCAAGTTCAATAATAAATAAAAAAAGTGTTATAACTTGCATCAAGTTCAATAATAAATCAAATAACTTGCATCAAGTTCAATAATGAATCAAAAAAAGTGTTATAACTTGCATCAAGTTCAATAATAAATAAAACAAAAGTGTTATAACTTGCATCAAGTTCAATAATAAAAAAAAGTGTTATAACTTGCATCAAGTTCAATAATAAATCAAATAAAAGTGTTATAACTTGCATCAAGTTCAATAATAAATCAAATAACTTGCCTCAAGTTCAATAATAAATCAAAGTCTTATAACTTGCATCAAGTTCAATAATAAATCAAACAAAAGTGTTATAACTTGCATCAAGTTCAATAATAAATAAAACAAAAGTGTTATAACTTGCATCAAGTTCAATAATAAATCAAAAAAAAGTGTTATAACTTGCATCAAGTTCAATAATAAATCAAATAACTTGCATCAAGTTCAATAATAAATACAATAAAAGTACCACTTTGCAATCTTTGCAAAAAAAAAAGGAGGAGCTATGCATTTGGCAAGACAGGGCAAGTGACAGCACTTTTCCCCGGGAGAGCCACCTTGCTTCACTGTGAAACAGCACGGCTGTATGATCAGCTCCCATTTCCTCACACAGTGCAGAGAACAGTCGCGCTTTCAGTGGTCGTGTTTTGATCAAATTTACCGCGCTCACAACATCTGTTAAAACCTCATTGAGTTCGGGGCTGAGCTGCCTTGACGCGAGTGCTTCCCGGTGAATGACACAGTGTGTGCCCGTCACATTTTTGTTTCTCTGCAGGCGCTGGCTCTGGCTCGACGACCTTTGAGGTGCGAGTCACAAATGTATATATTTGTGTAATTGTGGTCCACACATTAGCCTGCTACCCATCCGCGCGAAAGTTTGTCCCGCTTAGCCCCGCCCCCATTAGTTACTGTTGCTATGTCTGTCAAACTTTCGCTCGTACCGAGAAATATAAAGCCTACAGTAAAAATAAGTACCGGTAATTTCCATTTATTTATATAGCGGATTTCACAGACAGAATCACAAAGTGATTTACAGTGTGTATAGAAAATGAAAGCATAGTAAAAAAAATAATCTAAGAATATAATAATTAAAAAAAAAAAAATGTAAGTGAAATTTCCTCCCGTTCCTCGCGCCCCACCTGTCATGTCTCTATTCCCCACCAGTGGGGCGCGCCCCACACTTTGAGAAACGCTGGGCTAACGTTACCTACCTGCTACCTCTGTAATTTCTCGTTTCTACTCCTCTTCTTTTCTCTTTTTTCTTCCTTGGACACCTGACAGTTTTGGCCGTTTTGACATCTTGTGTTGATTTTTTTGATGTGGTGACGTCCAAAAAGAGTCATGATACGGGAAGGGAGGGGGCGCACCGTGCGGGGGGAGGGGGGGCGGAATGTTGTAACAAATAATATTTCTATTAAATAGGCTTTACTTTGCATTTTAATTAACGTGGGATTATTTTTTGTATTTAGAAATAATAGTACCAACTATTTTTTTTTTTTTTTTTTTTTTTTTTTCCAACATTTGTGGCACTGGCGTGGCGCCCCCTGATGGACGGCGCCCTTAGCATTTGCCTATACGGCCTATGCCACGGCGTGTCCTCTGTGGTAAGTCAGCATGCTTCTGTCCCATACCCAAAAACTACCATTCCGCTCTACCTCTTTTAAATATGCTCACTTAAGCGCGGCGAACCAACAACTGTAGCATAAGACTAATAACGATGGCTTTATTATTCAGTCATTGTGTCCATGCTCAGCACGCGAGGGGGTGTAACGCCAAACAGCCCTCAACCCTTTTATTTCACACCCTGAAACATCAGAAGCCAACGCGGCCCCGTCCAAGGTGGAGAGAAATGACTTTGTGTGCGATTTCTCTGCTTCAGTCGCCGACGCCAGCTCTCCCCTTTTATGTGGGTAATTGAGGGTGATTATTTCAACTGTGAAAAGGGGAGCAGGTAATAGAGGATGATTAAATCCGATGGACGGCGGCCCAGACGAGCCCTTAAGACACGGCGGCGTAATAACACGGCGAGAAACTAGCGTCACCTATACGCGGCCCGTCCACTCACCTTATTTTGCCTGACATGAAGGCCAGATGCAATTTGCTGCATTTATTGTGGTATCGGTCCTTTTATTGACAGCTGTAAACAGTTGTGATTAAATTGAATCCTTCAGTCCTGCCACAGCGGCGCTCGGTGTTGAAGCTAGTGTTACAAAACGTAAAAGAAAAAAAAAAATGACACGCGGGGAGATGCTATTCCATCATTTGGCGAGCACAACAGGGATTAGTGTCAGCGCTGAGATCTTTCTATAAATAAAAGGATTGGAAAATGACTGCCAAGATGCATGGACTCATCATTTTTCAGTGCTTAAACAATGGCGCTTGTGTTATCGACTCGGGCGTCCGGTGAACACGCCAAAATGTTCTCCTCGCGGCCGCATAAATGTGATCATCTGTTTAGTGCAGGCCTCGGCAATTATTTTGACTCGGGGGGGGGCACATTTAGAGAAAGAAATGTGTCTATTTTTAAGAACAACTAATACAAAACCTCACAACAATGTCTGATTGAATACTAAAAACGTTATGACAGACCGCCTTAAAAAACAGAATGGAATTTTACATTTTTTTTTTTACTGAATGAGACACCCAGAATGTACATGACAAAAAAAGAATGTGGGATTTACGATTGAGGAAGGAAGGAAGAATATACATAATTATGTCATAAATACATATAATTAATATATTGTCAGAAATAATATTCAAAATTAATATATTCGTCAAACCAGACGAATTTTTGGCGCTAAATGAGGCATCTCCTCCTAACTATACGAATGCGCATATTGCCCGTCCCCTTAAAAGGGGTGGGGGGGTCGCACTAATATACAATGAAAACTTTAACCTTACCCCTAACCTAAATAATAAATACAAATCGTTTGAGGTGCTTACTATGAGGTCTGTCGCACCGCTGCCTCTCGATATGGCTGTTATCTACCGCCCCCCAGGGCCCTACTCGGACTTTATTAATGAATTCTCAGAGTTCGTTGCTGATCTAGTGACGCACGCAGACAATATAATCATAATGGGGGACTTTAATATCCATATGAATACCCCATCGGACCCTCAGTGCGTGGCGCTCCAGACTATAATTGATAGCTGTGGTCTTACACAAATAATAAATGAACCTACGCATCGCAACGGCAATACGATAGATCTAGTGCTGGTCAGGGGTGTCACCACCTCCAAAGTTATGGTACTCCCGTATACTAAAGTAATGTCCGATCATTACCTTATAAAATTCGAAGTTCTGACTCATTGTCAACAAACTAATAATAATAATAACTGCTATAGCAGCCGCAACATTAATGCCGCCACAACGATGACTCTTGCTGACCTACTGCCTTCGGTAATGGCACCATTCCCAAATTATGTCGGCTCTATTGATAACCTCACTAACAACTTTGACGATGCCCTGCGCAAAACCATTGATAGTATAGCACCGCTAAAACAAAAAAGGGCCCCTAAAAGGCGCACCCCGTGGTTTACAGAGGAAACCAGAGCTCATAAATTATCATGTAGAAAGTTGGAATGCAAATGGCGCGCGACCAAGCTTGAGGTTTTCCATCAAGCATGGAGTGATAGTTTAATATCGTATAAACGCATGCTTACCTTAGCTAAAGCTAAATATTACTCAAATCTCATCCGCCTCAACAAAAACGACCCTAAATTTTTGTTTAGTACAGTAGCATCGCTAACCCAACAAGGGACTCCTCCCAATAGCTCCACCCACTCGGCAGATGACTTTATGGATTTCTTTAATAAGAAAATTGAACTCATTAGAAAGGAGATTAAAGACAACGCATCCCAGCTACAACTGGGTTCTATGAACACAGATACAACTGTATCTACGACGGATACTGCAATACAAAATAGTCTCTCTCTTTTTGATGAAATAACATTAGAGGAACTATTACAGCGTGTAAGTGGGATAAAACAAACAACATGTTTACTTGACCCACTTCCTGGGAAACTTATCAAGGAGCTTTTTGTATTATTAGGTCCATCAGTGCTAAATATTATAAACGTATCACTTTCCTCTGGCACTGTTCCCCTAGCATTCAAGAAAGCGGTTATTCATCCTCTGCTCAAAAGACCTAACCTTGATCCTGACCTCATGGTAAACTACCGACCGGTGTCCCACCTTCCCTTTATTTCGAAAATCCTCGAAAGAATTGTCGCACAGCAGCTAAATGAACACTTAGTGTCTAACAATCTCTGTGAACCTTTTCAATCCGGTTTCAGGGCAAATCACTCTACGGAGACAGCCCTCGCAAAAATGACTAATGATCTACTGCTAACGATGGATTCTGATGCGTCATCTATGTTGCTGCTTCTTGATCTTAGCGCTGCTTTCCATACCGTCGATCATAATATTTTATTAGAGCGTATCAAAACACGTATTGGTATGTCAGACTTAGCTTTGTCGTGGTTTAACTCTTATCTTACTGACAGGATGCAATGCGTCTCCCATAATAATGTGACCTCGGACTATGTTAAGGTAACGTGCGGAGTTCCTCAGGGTTCGGTTCTTGGCCCTGCACTCTTTAGTATTTACATGCTGCCGCTAGGCGACATCATACGCAAATACGGTGTTAGCTTTCATTGTTATGCTGATGACAGCCAACTCTACATGCCCCTAAAGCTGACCAACACGCCGGATTGTAGTCAGCTGGAGGCGTGTCTTAATGAAATTAAACAATGGATGTCCGCTAACTTCTTGCAACTCAACGCCAAGAAAACGGAAATGCTGATTATCGGTCCTGCTAAACACCGACATTTATTTAATAATACCACCTTAACATTTGACAACCAAACAATTACACAAGGCGACTCAGTAAAGAATCTGGGTATTATCTTCGAACCAACTCTCTCCTTTGAGTCACACATTAAGAGTGTTACTAAAACGGCCTTCTTTCATCTCCGTAATATCGCTAAAATTCGTTCTATTTTATCCACTAGCGACGCTGAGATCATTATTCATGCGTTCGTTACGTCTCGTCTCGACTACTGTAACGTATTATTTTGGGGTCTCCCTATGTCTAGCATTAAAAGACTACAATTGATACAAAATGCGGCTGCTAGACTTTCGACAAGAACAAGAAAGTTTGATCATATTACGCCTATACTGTATATACCTTTATATACATATATACATATATATATACCTATACTGGCTCACCTGCACTGGCTTCCTGTGCACTTAAGATGTGACTTTAAGGTTTTACTACTTACGTATAAAATACTACACGGTCTAGCTCCGTCCTATCTTGTCCATTGTATTGTACCATATGTCCCGGCAAGAAATCTGCGTTCAAAGAACTCCGGCTTATTAGTGATTCCCAGAGCCCAAAAAAAGTCTGCGGGCTGTAGAGCGTTTTCTATTCGGGCTCCAGTACTATGGAATGCCCTCCCGGTAACAATTAGAGATGCTACCTCAGTAGAAGCATTTAAGTCCCATCTTAAAACTCATTTGTATACTCTAGCCTTTAAATAGCCCCTCTGTTAGACCAGTTGATCTGCCGTTTCTTTTCTTTTCTCCTCTGCTCCCCTCTTCCTTGTGGAGGGGTGGGGGGGCACAGGTCCGGTGGCCATGGATGAAGTGCTGGCTGTCCAGAGTCGGGACCCGGGGTGGACCGCTCGCCTGTGCATCGGCTGGGAACATCTCTGCGCTGCTGACCCGTCTCCGCTCGGGATGGTGTCCTGCTGGCCCCACTATGGACTGGACTCTTACTATTATGTTGGATCCACTATGGACTAGACTCTCACAATATTATGTCAGACCCACTCGACATCCATTGCTTTCGGTCTCCCCTAGAGGGGGGGTGGGGGGGGGTTACCCACATATGCGGTCCTCTCCAAGGTTTCTCATAGTCATTCACATCGACGTCCCACTGGGGTGAGTTTTTCCTTGCCCTTATGTGGGCTTTGTACCGAGGATGTCGTTGTGGCTTGTGCAGCCCTTTGAGACACTTGTGATTTAGGGCTATATAAATAAACATTGATTGATTGATTGATTGATTGATTGATTGATTAAAAAACAGAATGGAATTTTAAATTTTTTTTTACTGAATGAGACACCCAGAATGTACATGAAAAAAAAAAGAATGTGGGATTTACGATATTAACTATGGACGATAAAACACTGAATATTGACAACATATGCACTGCAAAAAGTCAGTGTTCAAAAACAAGAACAAATTAAAGCTGCAAGCAGCGTTGGTCGGGCCCGCGTATTTGGCAGGTGCTAGTACTAAGTGTCCCAATACTTTTGTCAAGTTTTAGTCCCAAGTGTCCCAATACTTTTGTCCAGTGTAAGTGTCCAGTTGCCCAATGCTTTTGTTCAGTGGTAGTAGTAAGTGTCCCAAAACTTTTGTCCAGTGATAGTCATAAGTGTCCCAATACTTTTGTCTACTTTTAGTCTGAAGTGTCCCAATACTTTTGTCTAGTGTACCTACCTTGTCTGCATTGTGTGGGCACGCTGGTGCTTCCTGCTTTTAAGCAGCCATCTTGAGAAAACAGCAGCGCAGCAGCATCAGCGCAGCAGCATCAGCGCAGCAGTTCTTTGAAGGCTCATAAAATCAAAACCGGAGCAGTTAGAAAAATTATTTCGATAGCTTTTATTTGGAAGGGTTCAATCGCTCTCCTGTGTTAGTTTTGAAGCTGAAACGACAAACGCGCTCAGAGGAGATAATGTTTGAAGAGAAGTGACCGGTTTATAAAAAAAAAATTGTTTTGAAGGGGAAATTTCAAACTTCCTGTTGATTTTTGCTGAGGGTTGTCAATCTATGAAATGTAGGTCTAAGTAGGACCTACATAGAGGTTTTTGTTTCATGTCTCTCCGACCTTCCCAGTGGGAGTTACAGGCAGTTTTGTCATTTTTTTTCTTCCGAGGAGCAGTTTTTTCTCGGTTTTATTCAAACATTGCTCTAGAGCTCAATTTTGAGATTTGGGGTTAGGTTTTTTTTTTGCCAGTCCTGATGTGTGTGTTCAGTTTGGTGAGTTTTGAAGCATGTTAAGAGGGTGAAAATACATCTCAAAGAGGCAAAAGTTACTGTTTTTAGTACTTTTTTGTCTTGAAGGGGGAATTGCCAACTTCCTGTTGATTTTTGCCCGAGAATATCCATCCATCCATTTTCTACCACCGCTTATTCCCTTTGGGGTCGTGGGGGGTGCTGGAGCCTATCTCAGCTACAATCGGGCGGAAGGCGTGGTACACCCTAGACAAGTCGCCACCTCATCGCAGGGCCAACACAGATAGACAGACAACATTCACACTCACATCCACACACTAGGGCCAATTTAGTGTTGCCAATCAACTTATCCCCAGTTGCATGTCTTTACTATTATGAAATCTAGGTCTAAATCAGACCTACATAAAGGTTTTTGTTTCATGTCTCTCCGACCTTCCTAGTGGGAGTTACAGGCAGTCTAATTTTATTTTCCTAGGGGGCGCTAGAGCGCAATTTTGAGTTTTGGGGTTTGGTTTTTTGATAAAAAGTTTTTCCATTTATTACTGATGTGTGTGTAAAATTTGGTGAGTTTTGAAGCATGCTAAGGGGGTCATATTACAGCGCAAAGTTGCGGAAGAATAATAATAATTAAGAATAAAACCTTACAAATTCAATAGGTCCTTATGTCCCATTGCATAAGGACTCCCTGTGGGAGTCCTTATGCAATGGGCCATGCGGGCCCTGAAAACACAAAAATGAGGGGTATTTTACTTGAACTAAGCAAAATTATCTGCCAATAGAACAAGAAAATTTGGCTTGTCAAGACTTTCCAAAACAAGCAAAATGAGCTAACCTCAATGAACCCAAAAATAGCTTAAAATAAGTATATTCTCACTAATAACAAGTGCACTTTTCTTGGTAGAAAAAAAGAGAGACCTTTTTGCTCAATATGTTGAAAAATATTCTTAAATGAAGTAAATGCTAGTGCCATTATCTTGACATAATGATAGCATTACATTTCTTGAAACCAGCAAACTTATAGTAAAAACTAATTTATTGTTCTTAATGGAAAGGCAACAAGGCAAGCGCTTGTTACTCTCAGGCAAATCATATTGTCTAAAAATGCATTTTTCCATGGATAACATGACATCATCGCGCCAAGTGCGTGCTCTTTCAGTCAATTAGTGTGCATATATACAGCCCGGCCCCCGGCCACATTTTTTTTAATTGTAATTTTGAAGAATTTATCTTAATGTGCATGAACTATTTCTGTTCAAAATTGTTACAAATGTTAAATGTTTAAATATTAACTGTCAGTTTACTGTACTGTGCCAACTGTACTACTATGTGAGTACCTATTTTCTATTGTTTCATTGAAAATAAAACAGCAAAGTCCATTTGGCTGTCATCTGTTTTAATTATGAGAAACAATTGTGTCAAAATCATGATTTTTTTTTTTCATGCTTGAAGTAAGAAATGATTACTTTAAAAAAGTAGTTTTATACTTGTGAGTGTTGATGACACAGCTTTGCAACACTTGATATTCTAGTTTCAAGCATGTTTTACTCAATATATATAGATAGATAGATAGGTCTTTATTGCATACTTGCCAACCTTGAGACCTCCGATTTCGGGAGGTGGGGGGTGGGGGCGTGGTCGGGGTGGGGCGGGGGCGTGGCTAAGAGGGGAGGAGTAAATTTACAGCTAGAATTCACCAAGTCAAGTATTTCATATACATATACAATATATATATATATATACAGTGTATATATATATATATATATATATATATATATATATATATATATATATATATATATATATATATATATATATATATATATATATAAGAAAAGTATTCAACAAGAACAACATTAAATTGAGCTACAGCTGTATGAACAATATACGACAAATCATCTCAAACCACAACAAAACAATTGCAAATGAACCGTCGGCCCCCGGACAGAGCGACCCCAAAACCAACAAAGGCTGTAACTGTCGAAAGAAACCTGATTGCCCTCTCAACGGGGGGTGCTTACAAACATCAGTTGTCTACCAATCTAAGGTAGTAATACGCAAGGACATAAACACATCCGACACATATGTAGGATTAACCGAGGGAGAATTCAAAACCAGATGGAACAATCACAAGGCTTCTTTCAGGAACCAAAATCTGCGGAATACCACAGAACTCAGCAAACACATTTGGGACCTCAAAGACAATAATGTTGAATATTCAATAACATGGCAAATTCTTGCATCCAGCACACCTTACAATAGTGGTAATAAAAGATGCAACCTATGCTTGAAAGAGAAACTGTTTATTATTTACCGTCCAGACCTGTCATCCCTCAACAAGCGCAGCAAAATTGTAACAGCATGCCGCCACAGACGGAAACACCTCCTAGGTAACACATGAGCCAATCACCACGCCCCTACGCCAGCCTGTACCCACCCACTCTGTGCCCTATATAAACCATGGTATGTGAATGCTCCCATTAAAATCTCCTGATGATTGAGGGTACCCCCCCTCATGAAACAGGCCTGTAGAGATGAAATAGTCTTGTGATTTTTTTTCCCACACATACATATATATATATATATATATATATATATATATATATATATATATAGCTAGAATTCACTGAAAGTGAAGTATATTCTCTGTCCCTCTTGTTGATAGAAAGATATATATATATATATATATATATATATATATATATATATATATCTTTCTATCAAGAGGGACAGAGACAGCGCACAGTGCATGTGGATCACATGTTACCATGGCGAGAAAACATGGAGAGACAACAAAAACCCCACCAGTGATCCGCAGGTACCCAGAAAGGTTTCGAGTACCACCAAAAAAAACTGAATCTCTGAAGACAGTATAAAAATCTGTGTTAAAGATGTACAAATACTGTTTGTATAATAAGCATGTTATTGTTTACAAATGAGGGTTAAGAATGTGGCTTAAGTACAGTTTTTAAATTGAGCTGCTGCATTTTTTTGGTTGGGTTGTTTATTTCTTTAGAGTAACTTCTACATTTCTAAAAGGGGAGGAATGTAATAGAGTGACCTATGTTTGTCTGTTGCCATCTCCTGGTGAATGTTGGCTACAGCGTACTGGGGTTACTTTTTGGTTGGCCAATGATTTACGTGGTGTTGCGCACCTGACGTCAAGTGTGTGAGTCTGTTCTGAAGTCTACAGTAAAGAGACCTACTTCATCCCCTCGCCGGTTTATTGCCTCCAACTCAATATATTACAACAACCCTCCAGGTCCACATGGAGCTGGAGGGGGCGTGGCCTCCAGGTACGCCTGAAATTCGGGAGATTTTTGGGAGAAAATTTGTCCCAGGAGGTTTTCGGGAGAGGCGCTGAATTTCGGGAGTCTCCCGGAAAATCCGGGAGGGTTGGCAAGTATGCTTTATTGTCATTGCACAAGTACAACAAAACTTTGTTTTCAGCACAAACCCGCTCAAGAGTAGACAAACAAACAGTGTACAGGGTTACAGAACAGGAACGCTGATGGGTCGTCATAAGGCGCCCCGTAAAAGATAGGAAAAAGGTAAAACGCTGGGAAAGGATGAGTAAAAAAAATCAATCTAAAATGGGCTCCTAAGGGGGCCCAGTCTGGAGTGGGGAAACAACCTCCATAGCAAAGCACATATACATATTACAATGTACATCTCCAGATATCTAGCAACAGAGGGAAGGGAGTGCGGGGTCATGGTGGCAGGCCGCAGCTCTCGGCGCTGACCATCCTTTCATCACCCCGATGGGATTTGCGTCGAGGGCGTTGGGTTGGGAAGTTGAAGGGGGGCGGGGGGGTGTATGTGTGGCATATATTTTTGTGGATACATGTTGTTTGTATGTAAGCCTACAGTGTGTCTCTGTTCCGCGGCAATTGATGACCTATAGGTCATCAAATCTCAGCAACAAGCTGTAATATCCTACTCAGATCATTTAGGACCAAAACCCTTAAAACAAGTAAAACACTCTAACATAAAATCTGCTTAGTGAGAAGAATTATCTTATCCATACTTGCCAACCCTCCCGGATTTTCCGGGAGACTCCCGAAATTCAGCGTCTCTCCCGAAAACCTCCCGGGACACATTTTCTCCCGAAAATCTCCCGAAATTCAGGCGGAGCTGGAGGGGGCGTGGCCTCCATGCGGACCTGAGTGACGTGTTGACAGCCTGTTCACACGTCCGCTTTCCCACAATATAAACAGCTAATGATCGAGGGCGAGTTCTTGGTTTCTTATGTGGGTTTATTGTTAGGCAGTTTCATTAACGTCCTCCCAGCGCGGTAACAACACACAACAACAGCAGTCAAGTTTTCGTCTACCGTAAAGCAGTTTGTCTGCCGTAAACAGCAATGTTGTGACACTTTTAAACAGGACAATACTGCCATCTACTGTACATGCATATGTGACCCACCCATAATGTGTCACATTTTTGTGTTGATTTATTTATTTTATTTTGTGGTTTGAATTCGTTTTTGGAGCTGTCATTACACATTTATCAGTATTCACTTTGGTCAGTAGGGGGCAGTAGGGCGTTTCTTCCCAATTGAATGCTATCACCTGCAGACCGGAAGTGTCTGGTCATTCTGATGAGCGCGACCAGTCTGTGAACAATTGAAACGTCCTGTGTGCTTTTTCCTCCTGTATGACAGGTTAGTTTTGGTGAATCAACTCACTGAATAATATCCATGTGATCTTTATAAGTTTAAGTACACATTCTGATGGTGGAGCCTAACTCTAAAGTGTTTGTGAGTTGTAGTTTGTATTTGTGAATGAATCCAGTGCACAGCTGCAGTAATCAATGCAAAATGGCGATGTGAGTGCGCAATGTTTATGTAGGAACTTCTGATCCTAATTCAGACTCCCAAATTAGAGCTCCCGTTTTCTTATTGATTTTATAATGTATATTTGTATAATGTGTGTGTTCTGAAATAGTGACAGAGAATAGAACAAGGATGGACAATTCAACCCTTAACTCAACAATGAGTAGATGAGTGTTATGTGTGTGTATATGTGTAAATAAATGAACACTGAAATTCAAGTATTTCTTTTATATATATATATATATATATATATATATATATATATATATATATATATATATATATAAATAAAATAAATACTTGAATTTCATATATATATATATATATATATATATATATATATATATATATATATATATATATATATATATATATATATATATATACTGTATATATATATATATATATATATATATATATATATATATATATATATATATATATATATATATATATATATATATATATATATATATATATATAAATAAATAAAAGAAATACTTGAATTTCAGTGTTCATTTATTTACACATATACACACACATAACACTCATCTACTCATTGTTGAGTTAAGGGTTGAATTGTCCATCCTAGTTCTATTCTCTGTCACTATTTCAAAACACACACATTACACAAATATAAAAATCAATAAGGATCAGAAGTTCCTACATAAACATTGCGCACTCACGTCGCCTTTTTGCATTGATTACTGCAGCTGTGCACTGGATTCATTCACAAATACAAACTACAACTCACAAACACTTTAGAGTTAGGCTCCACCATCAGAATGTGTACTTAAACTTATAAAGATCACATGGATATTATTCAGTGAGTTGATTCACCAAAACTAACCTGTTATACAGGAGGAAAAAGCACACATATATATATATATGTAATAAAAAAAAAAAATATATATATAGCTAGAATTCACTGAAAGTCAAGTATTTCTTATATATATATATATATATATATATATATATATATATATATATATATATATATATATATATATATATATATATATATATTAACCACGCCCCCAACCACGCCCGCCCCCGACCACGCCCCCCACCCTCCACCTCCCGAAATCGGAGGTCTCAAGATTGGCAAGTATGATCTTATCAGACAGAAAATAAGCAAATATCACCCTTATTTGAGATATTTCATCTTACTTAGATTTCAGTTTTTGCAGTGTGAACGTCACACCCCCTCTCAATCGACATATTTTACAATCAAGCGAAACACAACTCGACAATTTCTCATCAAACATCATCCCTAGTTGGACGCGTACATTAAATTGCCATCTTTTATGCCTTCTTCGCTGCTGTGATAGCATCAACGCCACCTGACTTCATTCCTGCCCTTTTATTGCCTATTTTACGCCAGGAAAAAGTGACATTTTGTTCCTAAAGTTGCCCAGGCTGTTTGTTTAGGAGGTCAAATCACCATCTGGCGAGTTTTGAGAGAATTCCAAAAGGTTGATCTATATTGATGAGCGTCTCTCCTCCAATAGCTAAGGCCCGTCAGCGTGTCCATCCATCACATCTCCAGCACGCTGTTAATGGGCTGAAGCCATAGGAGCTTTGGAGGAACATCCCCTACAGAGGCCGCTGGTGCTGGATGGGGAAGTAAACAAGTCACCCTGCCCACAGGGCAGCGCCAACAATAGCCCATCCATTACAGAGAAAGAGGGCGGGGAAGAAGGAGGGGAAAGAAACAACAAACATTTATTTACTGCCACTCTTGTCACTTTTTTTAGCCCAGCTATTTTTCCCATGATTTACGATTGGCTTGGAGAAGCTTGAGCTGAATTGATTGGGTTGGGGGAATTTAAGAGGCAGCGGTCCCGGATAGAAGCCACTCCTATTACTTTTTTGAAGGGAGCCGAATTTACTAAGGCAAACTTTTACTCAACTACTGTGGTACAAAAAAAAGCATCAAAACACTGTTGAGGGGAGCCGTGACCTTTAAAGGGGTCTTCAGTGTGGAACATTCCCTGTAAGGGTATTTCTTTACTTTAACATAATGTATTGTATGGTTAAAAAGTGTTAGAATAGCCTAAAATGTTTCACGTAAACATGCCATTCGGAATATTGTGACCACACGGTGTCTGCTGGTAAGTACTCTGTGTGTGTGCACTGCCGAACATGCTCCTCTGCTCGTAAAACCAGCAACGTCACCACGTGGCGCCGCGCCGTCATGCCGGTTAAAAAAAGAAAATGCGGAACCGGTACTTTTCAAACAGAGTATTCAGTGTATAAAAATTCAGTGTAAAAAAAATCAGTGTAAAAAAATTCAGTGAATAAAAATTCAGTGTAAAAAAATTCAGTGTATAAAAATTCAGTGTAAAAAAAATCAGTGTAAAAAAATTCAGTGTTTTAAATTTTCAGTGTTTAAAAATTCCATCCATCCATCCATTTTCTACCGCTTATTCCCTTCGGGGTCACGGGGGGCGCTGGAGCCTATCTCCGCTACAATCGGGCGGAAGGCGGGGTCAACCCTGGACAAGTCGCCACCTCATCACAGGTATAAAAATTCAGAGTAAAAAATTTGGTGTATAAAATTCAGTGTAAAAAATTCAGTGTCAAAAAAAATGTCAGTGTATAAAAATTCAGTGTTTTAAATTTTCAGAGAAAAAAAAATTCAGTGTATAAAAATTCAGGGTAAAAAATTTGGTGTATAAAATTCAGTGTAAAAAAATTCAGTGTATAAAAATTCAGTGTTTTAAATTTTCAGTGTATAAAATTCAGTGTAAAAATTTCAGTGTCAAAAAAACTTTCAGTGTATAAAAATTCAGTGTTTTAAAATTTCAGAGTAAAAAAATTCAGTGTATAAAAATTCAGGGTAAAAAATTTGGTGTATAAAATTCAGTGTAAAAAAAAGTCAGTGTATAAAAATTCAGTGTTTTAAATTTTCAGTGTATAAAATTCAGTGTAAAAAATTCAATGTCAAAAAAACTTTCAGTGTATAAAAATTCAGTGTTTTAAAATTTCAGAGTAAAAAAATTCAGTGTGTAAAAATTCAGGGTAAAAAATTTGGTGTATAAAATTCAGTGTAAAAAAAATCAGTGTATAAAAATTCAGTGTTTTAAATTTTCAGTGTATAAAATTCAGTGTAAAAAATTCAATGCCAAAAAAACTTTCAGTGTATAAAAATTCAGTGTTTTAAAATTTCAGAGTAAAAAAATTCAGGGTAAAAAATTTGGTGTATAAAATTCAGTGTAAAAAAAGTCAGTGTATAAAAATTCAGTGTTTTAAATTTTCAGTGTATAAAATTCAGTGTAAAAAATTCAGTGTCAAAAAAACTTTCAGTGTATAAAAATTCAGTGTTTTAAAATTTCAGAGTAAAAAAATTCAGTGTATAAAAATTCAGGGTAAAAAATTTGGTGTATAAAATTCAGTGTAAAAAAATTCAGTGTATAAAAATTCAGTGTTTTAAATTTTCAGTGTATAAAATTCAGTGTAAAAAATTCAGTGTCAAAAAAACTTTCAGTGTATAAAAATTCAGTGATTTAAAATTTCAGAGTAAAAAAATTCAGTGTATAAAAATTCAGGGTAAAAAATTTGGTGTATAAAATTCAGTGTAAAAAAATTCAGTGTATAAAAATTCAGTGTTTTAAATTTTCAGTGTATAAAATTCAGTGTAAAAAATTCAGTGTCAAAAAAACTTTCAGTGTATAAAAATTCAGTGTTTTAAAATTTCAGAGTAAAAGAATTCAGTGTATAAAAATTCAGGGTAAAAAATTTGGTGTATAAAATTCAGTGTAAAAAAAGTCAGTGTATAAAAATTCAGTGTTTTAAATTTTCAGTGTATAAAATTCAGTGTAAAAAATTCAACGTCAAAAAAACTTTCAGTGTATAAAAATTCAGTGTTTTAAAATTTCAGAGTAAAAAAATTCAGTGTACAAAAATTCAGGGTAAAAAATTTGGTGTATAAAATTCAGTGTAAAAAAAGTCAGTGTATAAAAATTCAGTGTTTTAAATTTTCAGTGTATAAAATTCAGTGTAAAAAATTCAGTGTCAAAAAAACTTTCAGTGTATAAAAATTCAGTGTTTTAAAATTTCAGAGTAAAAAAATTCAGGGTAAAAAATTTGGTGTATAAAATTCAGTGTAAAAAAAGTCAGTGTATAAAAATTCAGTGTTTTAAATTTTCAGTGTATAAAATTCAGTGTAAAAAATTCAGTGTCAAAAAAACTTTCAGTGTATAAAAATTCAGTGTATAAAAATTTCAGAGTAAAAAAATTCAGTGTATAAAAATTCAGGGTAAAATATTTGGTGTATAAAATTCAGTGTAAAAAAATTCAGTGTATAAAAATTCAGTGTTTTAAATTTTCAGTGTATAAAATTCAGTGTAAAAAATTCAGTGTCAAAAAAACTTTCAGTGTATAAAAATTCAGTGTTTTAAAATTTCAGAGTAAAAAAATTCAGGGTAAAAAATTTGGTGTATAAAATTCAGTGTAAAAAAAGTCAGTGTATAAAAATTCAGTGTTTTAAATTTTCAGTGTATAAAATTCAGTGTAAAAAATTCAGTGTCAAAAAAAATGTCAGTGTATAAAAATTCAGTGTTTTAAAATTTCAGAGTAAAAAAATTCAGTGTATAAAAATTCAGGGTAAAAAAATTTGGTGTATAAAATTCAGTGTAAAAAAATTCAGTGTATAAAAATTCAGTGTTTTAAATTTTCAGTGTATAAAATTCAGTGTAAAAAATTCAGTGTCAAAAAAACTTTCAGTGTATAAAAATTCAGTGTTTTAAAATTTCAGAGTAAAAAAATTCAGTGTATAAAAATTCAGGGTAAAAAATTTGGTGTATAAAATTCAGTGTAAAAAAATTCAGTGTATAAAAATTCAGTGTTTTAAATTTTCAGTGTATAAAATTCAGTGTAAAAAATTCAGTGTCAAAAAAACTTTCAGTGTATAAAAATTCAGTGTTTTAAAATTTCAGAGTAAAAAAATTCAGGGTAAAAAATTTGGTGTATAAAATTCAGTGTAAAAAAAGTCAGTGTATAAAAATTCAGTGTTTTAAATTTTCAGTGTATAAAATTCAGTGTAAAAAATTCAGTTTCAAAAAAACTTTCAGTGTATAAAAATTCAGTGTATAAAAATTTCAGAGTAAAAAAATTCAGTGTATAAAAATTCAGGGTAAAAAATTTGGTGTATAAAATTCAGTGTAAAAAAATTCAGTGTATAAAAATTCAGTGTTTTAAATTTTCAGTGTACAAAATTCAGTGTAAAAAATTCAGTGTCAAAAAAACTTTCAGTGTATAAAAATTCAGTGTTTTAAAATTTCAGAGTAAAAAAATTCAGTGTATAAAAATTCAGGGTAAAAAATTTGGTGTATAAAATTCAGTGTAAAAAAATTCAGTGTATAAAAATTCAGTGTTTTAAATTTTCAGTGTATAAAATTCAGTGTAAAAAATTCAGTGTCAAAAAAACTTTCAGTGTATAAAAATTCAGTGTTTTAAAATTTCAGAGTAAAAAAATTCAGGGTAAAAAATTTGGTGTATAAAATTCAGTGTAAAAAAAATCAGTGTATAAAAATTCAGTGTTTTAAATTTTCAGTGTATAAAATTCAGTGTAAAAAATTCAGTGTCAAAAAAACTTTCAGTGTATAAAAATTCAGTGTTTTAAAATTTCAGAGTAAAAAAATTCAGTGTATAAAAATTCAGGGTAAAAAATTTGGTGTATAAAATTCAGTGTAAAAAAAGTCAGTGTATAAAAATTCAGTGTTTTAAATTTTCAGTGTATAAAATTCAGTGTAAAAAATTCAGTGTCAAAAAAACTTTCAGTGTATAAAAATTCAGTGTTTTAAAATTTCAGAGTAAAAAAATTCAGTGTATAAAAATTCAAGGTAAAAACATTCCTGGTATAAAAAGTCAGTGTTTAAAATTTTCAGTGTTTAAAATTTTCAGTGTATAAAAAATTTGTGCATAAAAATTCAGTGTATAAAAATTCAGTGTAAAAACATTTTGTGTATAAAAATTCAGTGTAAAAACATTTTGTGTATAAAAATTCAGTGTAAAAACATTTTGTGTATAAAAATTCAGTGTAAAAAAAGTCAGTGTATAAAAATTCAGTGTTTTAAATTTTCAGTGTATAAAATTCAGTGTAAAAAATTCAGTGTCAAAAAAACTTTCAGTGTATAAAAATTCAGTGTTTTAAAATTTCAGAGTAAAAAAATTCAGTGTATAAAAATTCAGGGTAAAAACATTCCTGGTATAAAAAGTCAGTGTTTAAAATTTTCAGTGTTTAAAATTTTCAGTGTATAAAAAATTTGTGCATAAAAATTCAGTGTATAAAAATTCAGTGTAAAAACATTTTGTGTATAAAAATTCAGTGTAAAAACATTTTGTGTATAAAAATTCAGTGTAAAAAAAAATTCAGTGTATAAAGAAAGTCTGTGTATAAAAATTCAGTTTATAAAATTCAGTGTAAAAAAAAATCAGTGTTAAAAAGAAATCAGTGTATAAAAATTCAGTGTTTTATCTTTTCAGAGTAAAAAAAATCAGTGTAAAAAATAGCATCATGTAAAAATTCAGTGGATAAAAATTCAGTGTAAAAAAATTTGCTGTTTCAAAAAGCAAGACTGTGTGTCTGCTTTCTTTACTTTAACATAATGTATTGTATGGTTAAAAAGTGTTAGAATACATTATGAAGAACTGTCAATAGCTTATTTGCACATGGGCACATTTAGTCAGATTAAAAGCCTAAAATGTTTCACGTAAACATGCCATTCGGAATATTGTGACCACACGGTGTCTGCTGGTAAGTACTCTGTGTGTGTGCACTGCCGAACATGCTCCTCTGCTCGTAAAACCAGCAACGTCACCACGTGGCGACGTGCCATCATGCCGGTTAAAAAAAGAAAATGTGGAACCGGTACTTTTCAAACAGAGTATAGTTTTATTGAATGTTAATAAGGATGCAATGTTATGCAGAGGTGTACTTATAACAATTGTTTAGAGAATTTATAATGTTTATAGTCGGGGAGTGGGGGCGTAACAGAAATTCTTGAGAAGAAGTGTTTTATTGTGAGGTACTACAGGTGGACTATATTTGTGGTTTTATGGGAATGGAGAAAGTAAAAAGGCAAGAAGGAGAGCGAGGGATGGAAAGAAGAGGTGCACTAAGTGATTATTGAGAAGACAAAGACCCCGCTGTCGGGCTCCTGACAGCACCCTCTACATCAGGTCCCTCGCTTCAGCCGTCCCTGTGGTCGCCATCCAATTTCATCCCCGTGAGGGAATTTTCTCCCCCGGCTATCATCCCTTCATCGCTCTTGCCCTCCAACAAATGGGAATGATAACACAACAACAACAACAACAACAACAACACAGCAGCCGGTGACTTTGTGCCCAAACCTTGTCTGGGTTCCTTCCAGCTTGACTTTCAACTTCATCGCTTGAAGACCTTACATGGAGGTTCATTTGTGTCTTTATTACCAAAACTTGTTTTTTTTTTAACTCAACCACATTTTTTGTGTTTGAATTTTGCAAACTGAATTTTGTTTGCATCAAATAATACCAACAATTTCATTTACAATATATTCAGTGTTTTACATTTTCAGTGTATAAAACTTCAGTGTAAAAAAATTGGTGCATAAAATTCAGTGTAAAAAAATTCAGTGGATAAAAATTCAGGGTAAAAAAAATTTCAGAGTAAAAAAATTCAGTGTATAAAAATTCAGGGTAAAAAAAATCCTGGTATAAAAATCCAGTGTTTAAAATTTTCATTGTATAAACATTTTGTGCATAAAAATCCAGTGTATAAAAATTAAGTGTAAAAAAATTTGGTGTATAAAAATTCAGTGTACAAAAATTCAGGGTAAAAAAAATCCTGGTATAAAAATCCAGTGTTTAAAATTTTCAGTGTATAAAAATTTTGTGCATAAAAATCCAGTGTATAAAAATTCAGTGTAAAAAAATTTGGTGTATAAAAATTCAGTGTTTTAAAATTTCAGAGTAAAAAAATTCAGTGTATAAACATTCAGGGTAAAAAAAATCCTGGTATAAAAATCCAGTGTTTAAAATTTTCAGTGTATAAAAATTTTGTGCATGAAAATCCAGTGTATAAAAATTCAGTGTAAAAAAATTCGGTGTATAAAAATTCAGTGTTTTAAAATTTTAGAGTAAAAAAATTCAGTGTAATAAAATTTCAGAGTAAAAAAATTCAGTGTATAAAAATTCAGGGTAAAAAAAATCCTGGTATAAAAATCCAGTGTTTAAAATTTTCAGTGTATAAAAATGTTGTGCATAAAAATCCAGTGTATAAAAATTCAGAGTAAAAAAATTTGGTGTATAAAAATTCAGTGTTTTAAAATTTCAGAGTAAAAAAATTCAGTGTAATAAAATTTCAGAGTAAAAAAATTCAGTGTATAAAAATTCAGGGTAAAAAAAATCCTGGTATAAAAATCCAGTGTTTAAAATTTTCAGTGTATAAAAATTTTGTGCATGAAAATCCAGTGTATAAAAATTCAGTGTAAAAAAATTCGGTGTATAAAAATTCAGTGTTTTAAAATTTCAGAGTAAAAAAATTCAGTGTAATAAAATTTCAGAGTAAAAAAATTCAGTGTATAAAAATTCAGGGTAAAAAAAATCCTGGTATAAAAATCCAGTGTTTAAAATTTTCAGTGTATAAAAATGTTGTGCATAAAAATCCAGTGTATAAAAATTCAGAGTAAAAAAATTTGGTGTATAAAAATTCAGTGTTTTAAAATTTCAGAGTAAAAAAATTCAGTGTTTCAAAATTTCAGAGTAAAAAAATTCAGTGTATAAAAATTCAGGGTAAAAAAAATCCTGGTATAAAAATCCAGTGTTTAAAATTTTCAGTGTATAAACATTTTGTGCATAAAAATCCAGTGTATAAAAATTCAGTGTAAAAAAATTTGATGTATAAAAATTCTGGGTAAAAAAAATCCTGGTATAAAAATCCAGTGTTTAAAATTTTCAGTGTATAAAAATGTTGTGCCTAAAAATCCAGTATATACAAATTCAGTGTAAAAAAATTTGGTGTATAAAAATTCAGTATTTTAAAATTTCAGAGGAAAAAATTCAATGTTTTAAAATTTCAGAGTAAAAAAATTCAGTGTATAAAAATTCAGGGTAAAAAAAATCCTGGTATAAAAATCCAGTGTTTAAAATTTTCAATGTATAAAAATGTTGTGCATAAAAATCCAGTATATAAAAATTCTGTGTAAAAAAATTTGGTGTATAAAAATTCAGGGTATAAAAATGCAGTGTTTAAAATTTTCAGTGTATAAAAATGTTGTACATAAAATTCCAGTGTATTAAAATTCAGTGTAAAAAAATTCAGTGTAAAAAAAATTCTGTGTATAAAAATTCAGGGTAAAGAAAAATCCTGGTATAAAAATCCAGTGTTTAAAATTTTCAGTGTATAAACATTTTGTGCATAAAAATCCAGTGTATAAAAATTCTGTGTAAAAAAATTGGTGTATAAAATTTCAGTGTATAAAAATTCAGGGTAAAAAAATTCCTGGTATAAAAATCCAGTGTTTAAAATTTTCAGTGTATAAAAATTTTGTACATAAAATTCCAGTGTATAAAAATTCTGTGTAAAAAAATCCAGTGTAAAAAAATGCATCATGTAAAAATTCGGTGTATACAATTTCAGTGTATAAAAATTCAGTGTAAAAAAAAATCAGTGTAAAAAAATTCAGTGTATAAAATTTCAGTGTAAAAAAATTCAGTGTATAAAAATTCAGTGTTTTAAATTTTCAGTGTATAAAAATTCCATCCATCCATCCATTTTCTACCGCTTATTCCCTTCGGGGTCACGGGGGGCGCTGGAGCCTATCTCAGCTACAATCAGGCGGAAGGCGGGGTAAACCCTGGACAAGTCGCCACCTCATCACAGGTATAAAAATTCAGAGTAAAAAATTAGGTGTATAAAATTCAGTGTAAAAAAAACCAGTGTATACAAATTCAGTGTTTTAAATTTTCAGTGTAAAAAATTCAGTGTCAAAAAAAATTTCAGTGTATAAAAATTCAGTGTTTTAAAATTTCAGAGTAAAAAAATTCAGTGTATAAAAATTCAAGGTAAAAAATTTGGTGTATAAAAATTCAGGGTAAAAAATTTGGTGTATAAAATTCAGTGTTTTAAATTTTCAGTGTAAAAAATTCAGTGTCAAAAAAAATTTCAGTGTATAAAAATTCAGTGTTTTAAAATTTCAGAGTAAAAAAATTCAGTGTATAAAAATTGAGGGTAACAAATTTGGTGTATAAAATTCAGTGTAAAAAAAACCAGTGTATACAAATTCAGTGTTTTAAATTTTCAGTGTAAAAAATTCAGTGTCAAAAAAAATTTCAGTGTATAAAAATTCAGTGTTTTAAAATTTCAGAGTAAAAAAATTCAGTGTATAAAAATTCAAGGTAAAAAATTTGGTGTATAAAATTCAGTGTAAAAAAATTCAGTGTATAAAAATTCAGTGTTTTAAATTTTCAGTGTATAAAATTCTGTGTAAAAAATTCAGTGTCAAAAAAACTTTCAGTGTATAAAAATTCAGTGTTTTAAAATTTCAGAGTAAAAAAATTCAGTGTATAAAAATTCAGGGTAAAAACCTTCCTCGTATAAAAAGTCAGTGTATAAAATTTTCAGTGTTTAAAAATTCCATCCATCCATCCATTTTCTACCGCTTATTCCCTTCGGGGTCACGGGGGGCGCTGGAGCCTATCTCAGCTACAATCAGGCGGAAGGCGGGGTAAACCCTGGACAAGTCGCCACCTCATCACAGGTATAAAAATTCAGAGTAAAAAATTAGGTGTATAAAATTCAGTGTAAAAAATTCAGTGTCAAAAAAATGTCAGTGTATAAAAATTCAGTGTTTTAAAATTTCAGAGTAAAAAAATTCAGTGTATAAAAATTCAGGGTAAAAAATTCAGTGTATAAAATTCAGTGTAAAAAAATTCAGTGTAAAAAAATTCAGTGAATAAAAATTCAGTGTTTTAAATTTTCAGTGTATAAAATTCAGTGTAAAAAATTCAGTGTCAAAAAAACTTTCAGTGTATAAAAATTCAGTGTTTTAAAATTTCAGAGTAAAAAAATTCAGTGTATAAAAATTCAGGGTAAAAACATTCCTGGTATAAAAAGTCAGTGTTTAAAATTTTCAGTGTTTAAAATTTTCAGTGTATAAAAAATTTGTGCATAAAAATTCAGTGTTTAAAAATTCAGTGTAAAAACATTTTGTGTACAAAAATTCAGTGTAAAAAAATTCAGTGTATAAAGAAAGTCTGTGTATAAAAATTCAGTTTATAAAATTCAGTGATTCAGTGTAAAGAAAATCAGTATTAAAAAGAAATCAGTGCATAAAAATTCAGTGTTTTATCTTTTCAGAGTAAAAAAAATCAGGGTAAAAAATTGCATCTTGTAAAAATTCAGTGGATAAAAATTCAGCGTAAAAAATTTGCTGTTTCAAAAAGCAAGACTCACTTCCGGTAAACACTGTGTCTGCTTGTAAGTACTCCGTGTGTGTGCGCTCCCGAACATGCTCCTCCGCTCGTAAAACCAGCAATGTCACCACGTGACGACGCCGTCATGCCCGTTAAAAAAAAAGAAAAAAAAATGGGGGACGTTTTCAAACAGGGTATAGTACCGTTTTTTGTAATATTTTATATTGCTACTATGGTACATTTTTAGTCTACTTTATACCTGCATTATCCTTTGTAACTGAGCTACTGTGTGGAACAATTTCCCTTGTGGATCAATAAAATTTGTCTAAGTCTATTAGTACTGCCATACCATCCCAGTAGCGGTATACCGTACAACCCTCGTAGACGCACACCTTTAGTAAATCATGTTTGCAGCATCAATGAGTGCAACAATAGTCCTGACATAGGTCAGAGGTGTCATCAAGTTTTAAAATTTCAGAGTAAAAAAATTCAGTGTATAAAAATTCAGGGTAAAAACATTCCTGGTATAAAAAGTCAGTGTTTAAAATTTTCAGTGTTTAAAATTTTCAGTGTATAAAAAAATGTGTGCATAAAAATTCAGTGTTTAAAAATTCAGTGTAAAAACATTTTGTGTATAAAAATTCAGTGTAAAAAAATTCAGTGTATAAAAAAAGTCTGTGTATAAAAATTCAGTTTATAAAATTCAGTGTAAAAAAAAAAAAACAGTGTTAAAAAGAAATCAGTGTATAAAAATTCATTGCTTTATCTTTTCAGAGTAAAAAAATTCAGTGTATAAAAATTCAGGGTAAAAAATTTGGTGTATAAAATTCAGTGTAAAAAAATTCAGTGTATAAAAATTCAGTGTTTTAAATTTTCAGTGTATAAAATTCAGTGTAAAAAATTCAATGTCAAAAAAAATTTCAGTGTATAAAAATTCAGTGTTTTATAATTTCAGAGTAAAAAAATTCAGTGTATAAAAATTCAGGGTAAAAACATTCCTGGTATAAAAAGTCAGTGTTTAAAATTTTCAGTGTTAAAAATTTTCAGTGTATAAAAAATTTGTGCATAAAAATTCAGTCTTTAAAAATTCAGTGTAAAAACATTTTGTGTACAAAAATTCAGTGTAAAAAAATTCAGTGTATAAAGAAAGTCTGTGTATAAAAATTCAGTTTATAAAATTCAGTGATTCAGTGTAAAGAAAATCAGTGTTAAAAAGAAATCAGTGCATAAAAATTCAGTGTTTTATCTTTTCAGAGTGAAAAAAAATAGTGTAAAAAATTGCATCATGTAAAAATTCAGTGGATAAAAATTCAGTGTAAAAAATTTGCTGTTTCAAAAAGCAAGACTCACTTCCGGTAAACACTGTGTCTGCTTGTAAGTACTCCGTGTGTGTGCGCTCCCGAACATGCTCCTCCGCTCGTAAAACCAGCAATGTCACCACGTGACGACGCGTAGTCATGCCGGTTAAAAAAACAAAACAAGGGGGACTTTTTCAAACAGGGTATAGTACCGTTTTTTGTAATATTTTATATTGCTACTATGGTACATTTTTAGTCTACTTTATACCTGCATTATCCTTTGTAACTGAGCTACTGTGTGGAACAATTTCCCTTGTGATCAATAAAGTTTGTCTAAGTCTATTAGTACTGCCATACTATCCTAGTAGCGGTATACCGTACAACCCTCGTAGACGCACACCTTTAGTAAATCATGTTTGCAGCATTAATGAGTGCAACAATAGTCCTGACATATGTCAGAGGTGTCATCAAGTTTTAAAATTTCAGACTAAAAAAATTCAGTGTATAAAAATTCAGGGTAAAAACATTCCTGGTATAAAAAGTCAGTGTTTAAAATTTTCAGTGTTTAAAATTTTCAGTGTATAAAAAATTTGTGCATAAAAATTCAGTGTTTAAAAATTCAGTGTAAAAACATTTTGTGTATAAAAATTCAGTGTAAAAAAATTCAGTGTATAAAAAAAGTCTGTGTATAAAAATTCAGTGTAAAAAAAAAAAAAACAGTGTTAAAAAGAAATCAGTGTATAAAAATTCATTGTTTTATCTTTTGAGAGTAAAGAAATTCAGTGTATAAAAATTCAGGTTAAAAAATTTGGTGTATAAAATTCAGTGTAAAAAAATTCAGTGTATAAAAATTCAGTGTTTTAAATTTTCAGTGTATAAAATTCAGTGTAAAAAATTCAGTGTCAAAAAAAATTTCAGTGTATAAAATTCAGTGTTTTAAAATTTCAGAGTAAAACAATTCAGTGTATAAAAATTCAGGGTAAAAACATTCCTGGTATAAAAAGTCAGTGTTTAAAATTTTCAGTGTTTAAAATTTTCAGTGTATAAAAAATTTGTGCATAAAAATTCAGTGTTTAAAAATTCAGTGTAAAAACATTTTGTGTATAAAAATTCAGTATAAAAACATTTTGTGTATAAAAATTCAGTGTATAAAAAAAGTCTGTGTATAAAAATTCAGTTTATAAAATTCAGTGTAAAAAAAAAAAACAGTGTTAAAAAGAAATCAGTGTATAAAAATTAATTGCTTTATCTTTTCAGAGTAAAAAAATTCAGTGTATAAAAATTCAGGTTAAAAAATTTGGTGTATAAAATTCAGTGTAAAAAAATTCAGTGTATAAAAATTCAGTGTTTTAAATTTTCAGTGTATAAAATTCAGCGTCAAAAAAAATTTCAGTGTATAAAAATTCAGTGTTTTAAAATTTCAGAGTAAAAAAATTCAGTCTATAAAAATTCAGGGTAAAAAAACATTCCTGGTATAAAAAGTCAGTGTTTAAAATTTTCAGTGTATAAACAATTTGTGCATAAAAATTCAGTGTAAAAAAATTTTGTGTATAAAAATTCAGTGTAAAAAAATTCAGTGTATAAAAAAAGTCTGTGTATAAAAATTCAGTTTATAAAATTCAGTGTAAAAAAAAATCAGTGTATAAAAATTCAGTATTTTCAATTTTCAGAGTAAAAAAATTCAGCGTTAAAAAATGCATTATGTAAAAATTCAGTGTATAAAATTTCAGTGTATAAAAATTCAGTGTAAAAAAATTCCGTGGATAAAAATTCTGCATAAAAAAATTCACTGTTTCATAAAGCAAGACTCACTTCCGGTAAACACTGTGTCTGCTTGTAAGTGCTCCTCCACTCGTAAAACCAGCAATGTCACCACGTGACGACGCGTAGTCATGCCCGTTAAAAAAAAGAAAAAAAAAGGGGGGACTTTTTCAAACAGGGTATAGTACCGTTTTTTGTAACATTTTATATTGCTACTATGGTACATTTTTAGTCTACTTTATACCTGCATTATCCTTTGTAACTGAGCTACTGAGTGGAACAATTTCCCTTGTGGATCAATAAAGTTTGTCTAAGTCTATTAGTACTGCCATACCATCCCAGTAGCAAATGAGTGCAACAATAGTCCTGACATATGTCAGAGGTGTCATCCAGTTTAAAGACTCCCAAAGATGACTTCAGTATTCAGCGTTAAATCCTCGCCAACGGCAGCGCTGAGGCCAAATAAAGTGTTGAGCAGCGAGAAGAAGAAGAAGAAAAAGGGCGTGGATACATTTCCCGCTGGAAGCCCCCCGGGGGTGCAGACTTGGAACAAAAGAGCTTGAGCTCACACTTGTGACCCAGTCAGCTCTTGGCCTCCAGCGGCGCCCCACAAAAGGAACAACATAGGTGACTCCATTTCAACACTTGTCTTCTCTCTTTCTGCCGCCCTTTCGCTACACGGTGACATCAACCTTTGGCCCGCTGACAACCGAGCGCGGGTCTCGACTTACACGCCGGCTCAAAGGTCGGCCGAGCGCTTTGAAAAAGTCATTTCGTAATTGCCGTGGCGGACCTTTTTCGGCTCATGGACTAATGATGGTG
This sequence comes from Nerophis lumbriciformis, assembly GCF_033978685.3. Taxonomy (NCBI): domain Eukaryota; kingdom Metazoa; phylum Chordata; class Actinopteri; order Syngnathiformes; family Syngnathidae; genus Nerophis; species Nerophis lumbriciformis. The sequence continues at coordinate 3,361,702 of NC_084549.2, forward strand.
AGGACGGCGGCGTTAGCTAATGATGCACACTTTGGGGAATGTGTTGTCGCCATTCTATCTGCTCTGCCCTTTTTCTTGTAAACGTACACAATGGCTGAACATGAGCACGCAAAAGGGGGCCACGGTTTCACCCGGAGCCAACAGTGCTGAGTTACAAGGGCCCGCACTTGCAAGGTGCGCCGCGACGGGATCTACGCGACACGCAACTGGAATGCGTTAGGCCAGGGGTGTCCACACCTTTTGACTCGGGGGCCGCATTGGGCTCCAAAAATGTAACCACAAACCCCAAAAAGCAGTGAAGTTGTCACGTTGTGTAAATGGCAGAGGTGGGACCAAGTCATTGTTTTGCAAGTCACAAGTAAGTCTCAAGTCTTTGCCCTCAAGTCCGAGTCAAGTCCCGAGTCAAGACAGGCAAGCCCCGAGTCAAGTCCAAAGTCAAGACTGGAAAGTCTCAAGTCAAGTCCTAAGTCCTGCATTTTGAGTCCTTTTAACCACAGACTAATATATTAACACAGATTGTGTATGCTTTTCAAACGCTGTATTTATTTATTAAAACAAGTGCATTTTAAATTGCAGGAAAGAAAATTATGCTGACATCCATCCATCCATCCATCCATCTTCTTCCGCTTATCCGAGGTCGGGTCGCGGGGGCAGCAGCTTAAGCAGGGAAGTCCAGACTTCCCTCTCCCCAGCCACTTCGTCCAGCTCCTCCCGGGGGATCCCGAGGCGTTCCCAGGCCAGCCGGGAGACATAGTCTTCCCAGCGTGTCCTGGGTCTTCCCCGTGGCCTCCTACCGGTCGGACGTGCCCGAAACACCTTCCTAGGGAGGCGTTCGGGTGGCATCCTGACCAGATGCCCAAACCACCTCATCTGGCTCCTCTCGATGTGGAGGAGCAGCGGCTTTACTTTGAGCCCCCCCCCGAATGACAGAGCTTCTCACCCTATCTCTAAGGGAGAGCCCCGCCACTCGGCGGAGGAAACTCATTTCGGCCGCTTGTACCCGTGATCTTGTCCTTTCGGTCATGACCCAAAGCTCATGACCATAGGTGAGGATGGGAACGTAGATCGACCGGTAAATCGAGAGCTTTGCCTTCCGGCTCAGCTCCTTCTTCACCACAACGGATCGATACAGCGTCCGCATTACTGAAGACGCCGCACCGATCCGCCTGTCGATCTCACGATCAACTCTTCCCCCACTCGTGAACAAGACTCCGAGGTACTTGAACTCCTCCACTTGGGGCAAGATCTCCTCCCCAACCCGGAGATGGCACTCCATCCTTTTCCGGGAGAGAACCATGGACTCGGACTTGGAGGTGCTGATTCCCATCCCAGTCGCTTCACACTCGGCTGCAAATCGGTCCAGTGAGAGCTGAAGATCTTGGCCGGAGGAAGCCATCAGGACCACATCATCTGCAAATAGCAGAGACCTACTCCTGCAGCCACCAAACCAGATCCCCTCAACGCCCTGACTGCGCCTAGAAATTCTGTCCATAAAGGTTATGAACAGAATCGGTGACAAAGGGCAGCCTTGGCGGAGTCCAACCCTCACTGGAAACGTGTCCGACTTACTGCCGGCAATGCGGACCAAGCTCTGGCACTGATCATACAGGGAGCGAACTGCCACAATCAGACAGTCCGTCACCCCATACTCTCTGAGCACTCCCCACAGGACTTCCCGGGGTACACGGTCGAATGCCTTCTCCAAATCCACAAAGCACATGTAGACTGGTTGGGCAAACTCCCATGCACCCTCAAGGACCCTGCCGAGAGTATAGAGCTGGTCCACAGTTCCACGACCAGGACGAAAACCACACTGTTCCTCCTGAATCCGAGGTTGGACTATCCGGCGTAGCCTCCTCTCCAGTACACCTGAATAGACCTTACCGGGAAGGCTGAGGAGTGTGATCCCACGATAGTTGGAACACACCCTCCGGTTCCCCTTCTTAAAGAGAGGAACCACCACCCCTGACATTGCACTTTATAATAGCACTATTAACCAGTCATTTTAAACATTAACTCATTCCTTTACAGAACAAACACATTGAAAAATAAAGTGCAAATGTACTTATTTGTACAAAAGTGTTAACATTGAAAAAAACATGACATATACGTGAACATAACAAAAAAGTTGTACTTTTTATATGTCAGGGCCCTATGCTGCATTGCATTTGCAAAAGACCAAATTAGCCAAGAGTCTGTCAGTCATTTGTGCACGATGGGGGCGTAGTATGATGCCACCATGGCTGAAAACTCGCTCCACTGGAGCACTGGAGGCAGGCACTGCCAAGACTCTCATGGCCACTCGGAACAGTGAAGGAAGAGTCTTCATGTTCAATGCCCCAGAACAAAAGGGGGGAGAGAGTTTTTTTGGGTTGGTGCACTACTTGTAAGTGTATCTTGTGTTTTTTATGTTGATTTAATTAAAAAAAGAAAAGAAAAAAAAAATTATTTCTTGTGCGGCCCGATACCAATCGATCCACGGACCAGTACCGGGCCGCGGCCCGGTGGTTGGGGACCCCTGAGGTAAACAACCAACAGTATGTCAGAAAGCTAGCTAAAACGGTACACATATTCATAATATAGTATACATTTTAACTGACCTTTATTTTACTATTTTTGTCTCTTTTTAGGTGGCTAAAATACGCGGTGCTGCTGACCGCCGTCTAACGTTACGTGTGATATATTGACTAACGTAACCCTGCTTAAAAAAAAATCACTGAACAAAAAGTATGAATAAGGTAGTGAACTGCAACAGATTCCCGTGTTTGCAATAACGTTATAACGTTAGCAGTGAGTTTACAGCCTCACTGATTTAACTACACAGCAAATAAAAGTCACATTACTTAGCCAATAAACGTTATCTTACATTCAAAACTTACCGTTCTTTGTGCAACTTCAAATGCCGGACGAAGTTGGAAGTTGTTGCCTCTCCATCAGTCATTTTGGAACCGCATGTGTTGCATACTGCAAACCGTTTTGTGTTGACCACCTCGTAATTTTTATACCCAAACGAAATTATTTTAGGTATCATGTTGTGTGGTTTGGACATGTCTTCTTCGTTGGTTCGTTGATTGGATGAATGCTGTGTGATGAAAACAAAGTAGATCTAATTTGATTGGCTGTTGTACTGAGAGCACACCAGCTGACACACGCAACGCTGATAGACAAGTACACAACGAAAAATACGGAGCGCTCCCGAATAACTTTTTCATCTTTGGGTTTTGGGGAAAGTAGCAAGTCATGTCAAGTCATGTCAATTCAAAAGGCTCAAGTCCAAGTGAAGTCACAAGTCATTGATGTTAAAGTCTAAGTCGAGTTGCAAGTCTTTTTACATTTTGTCAAGTCGAGTCTAAAGTCATCAAATTCATGACTCGAGTCTGACTCGAGTCCAAGTCATGTGACTCGAGTCCACACCTCTGGTAAATGGTAAATAAAAAAATGTGCTGCCGTCTTGTTGACAATGTGTTGATAAATCAGATCAACGACCCTTGAAAATACTTTGAAACAATAGCACAGCATTTAGTTATTTGACCTGATCCAAACAACCTTCCCTAGTCATGGTGCAAAAAAAAAAAAAAAAAAATGCAACTAACATAACGGTCAACACACACGGTCACACAGAGCACAAACTGTCCGAGAGGGACAAGCGGTAGAAAAATGGATGCATGGGTGATTATATATCCATCATATTACAAAAGCCAAAAGCAGTGAAGTTGTCACGTTGTGTAAATGGTAAATAAAAAGAGAATACAACAAATCCTTTTCAACTTATATTCAATTGAATAGACTGCAAAGACAAGATATTTCATGTTCACACTGAGAAACTTTGTTATTTTTTGGCAAATATTAGCTCATTTGGAATTTGATGCCTGCAACATGTTTCAAAAAAAGCTGGCACGAGTAGCAAAAAAGACTGATAAAGTTGAGGAATGCTCATCAAAGACTTATTTGGAACATCCCCACAGGTGAATTGGGAACAGGTGGGTGCCATGATTGGGTATAAAAGTAGCTTCCATGAAATGCTCAGTCATTCACAAACAAGGACGGGGGCGAGGGTCACCACTTTGTCAACAAACGCCTGAGCAAATTGTTTAAGAACAACATTTCTCAACAAAGGAATTTAGAGATTTCACCATCTACGCTCCGTAATATCATCAAAAGGTTCAGAGAATCTGGAGAAATCACTGCACGTTGTCAAGACTTGATTGGGCGAGACGGGAATGAAGGTACGTGATTTATTTATTAACTATAAATACAAAAAAAAAGATCAAACAAAAAGCGCGCACAGTGGCGGAGAATAAACTATGAACAATTAAACAAAACTTGCAAACTATGGCTTGGATAAAGAAAACTTACTTGGCATGGACAAAAAAAGGAGCAGCGTGAACATGGACATGAAAAAAATGGACAGAGCATAAATGTGGTGTGAGGTCGTCAGGACGAACAACAGAAAATGAATGAACTTAAATACTATGGACATGATTAGTGAAAGCAGGTGCGTGACTCAACACGTGAAACAGGTGCGTGACGTGACAGGTGAAAACTAATGGTTGCTATGGTGACAAACAAGAGTGCACAATGAGTCCAAACGTGGAACAGGTGAAACTAATGGGGTAATCGTGGAAACAAGACAAGGGAGTGAAAAGACAGAAACTAAAGAGTCCTATAACTAAACAAAAACATGACTTAACACAAAACATGATTACACAGACATGACACACGTAAGCCATGATATTACGCACCTTGGATCCCTCAGGCGGTACTGCATCAAAAAACGACATCGGTGTGTAAAGGATATCACCACACGGGCTCAGGAACACTTCGGAAAACCACTGTCGGTAACTACAGTCGGTCGCTACATCTGTAAGCGCAAGTTAAAAACTCTACTATGCAAATCCAAAGCCATTTATCAACAACACCCCAGAAACGCTACGCCGGGCCCGAGCTCATCTAAGATGGACTGATGCAAAGTGTTCTGTGGTCTGACGAGTCCACATTTAAAACTGAAAAGGTTAATGCTGAAAGGTAAATACAGGTTTTGGAGCAACACATGTTACTATGGACGCCCCTGCTTATTTCAGCAAGACAATGCCAAGCCACGTGTTACAACAGCGTGGCTTTGTAGTAAAAGAGTGCGGCTACTAGACTGGCCTGCATGTAGTCCAGACATTGAAAATGTGTGAAGGCTAAAATATGAGAAGGGAGACTGTTGAACAACTGAAGCTGTACATCAAGCAAGAATGGGAAGGAATTCCACTTCAAAAATGTGTCTCCTCAGTTCCCAAACCTTTACTGAGTGTTGTTAAAAGGAAAGACCATGTAACACACTGGTAAAAATGCCCCTCTGACAACTTTTTTTGGTGCCATTAAATTCTAAGTTCATGATTATTTGCAAAAAAATAACAACGTTTCTCAGTGTGAACATGAAATATCTTGTCTTTGCAGTCTATTCAATTGAATATAAGTTGAAAATGATCCATTTTTCTACCGCTTGTCCCTCTCGGACAGTTTGTGCTCTGTGTGACCATGTGCGTTGACCGTTATGTTAGTTGCATTTTTTTTTTTTTTTTTTGCACCATGACTAGGGAAGGTTGTTTGGATCAGGTCATATAACTAAATGCTGTAATATTGTTTCAAAGTATTTTCAAGGGTCGTTGATCTGATTGGCCGGCATGCATAAAACGGCAATGAAAATCGTAGGGAGGAAAGAATATGAGCCTATACAGAGCATCTATGAGCAGGCAGTTAGGAAAAAAGCTAAGAAAATTATTTCCAACTCACAACACCCACTCTTTCCTGAATATGGAACCCTGCCATCAGGGAGAAGACTCCGGGTCCCACTATGCAAATCTAACCGCCTTAAATTATCATTTGTCCCAGCCTCCATTAAGCTGACCAACAATGTGCAATAGAATTTTAATACATAGGTTAGCACTTTTTTAGCACATAGCACTTTAGCACATAGCACTTTAGAACTAAGCACTTTAGCACACAGCACTTTATCCATGAGCTCTAGTGCAATGCACATTGGTACTTTATCTTTATCTCCATACTGTATATTTTATGCCTACATCAAAGTGCCACCTATGTCTATCAAGCTCCATGTTCTGATGTTTAAATGTTAGTGGTATGGTTGTGGTTGTGTCTGTGCTTGTGTTTTTGTTCTGTTGTTTTTGGGTATGTTTAGAAAGCAACGATGCACTGTGCCCAAGACAAATTTCCCCGCGGGGACAATAAAGTCGAACCTTGAACCTTGAACCTTGATTTATCAACACATTGTCAACAAGATGGCAGCAAATATGTTGCATTCAGAGACCGCCTGTGTGGAAGTTTCTACTCCTCCGGGTTCCTCGGACCACCAAGCACTGACATGAGAGCCTGGATCAGGTTCACAATATAGCTTTATTTTGCAATAAAGTCTCTTAGGTGCTTTTCAGCAATTGTCTTTTTCTGTCCCTGCAATTGTCCCCTTTGTCACCGATTCTGTTCATAACTTTTATGAACAGAATTTCTAGGCGCAGTCAAGGCGTTGAGGGGATCTGGTTTGGTGGCTGCAGGATTAGGTCTCTGCTTTTTGCAGATGATGTGGTCCTGATGGCTTCATCTGGCCAGGATCTTCAGCTCTCACTGGATCGGTTCGCAGCTGAGTGTGAAGCGACTGGGATGAGAATCAGCACCTCCAAGTCCGAGTCCATGGTTCTCGCCCGGAAAAGGGTGGAGTGCCATCTCCGGGTTGGGGAGGAGATCTTGCCCCAAGTGGAGGAGTTCAAGTACCTCGGAGTCTTGTTCACGAGTGGGGGAAGAGTGGATCGTGAGATCGACAGGCGGATCGGTGCGGCGTCTTCAGTAATGCGGACGCTGTATCGATCCGTTGTGGTGAAGAAGGAGTTGAGCCGGAAGGCAAAGCTCTCAATTTACCGGTCGATCTACGTTCCCATCCTCACCTATGGTCATGAGCTTTGGGTTATGACCGAAAGGACAAGATCACGGGTACAAGCGGCCGAAATGAGTTTCCTCCGCCGGGTGGCGGGGCTCTCCCTTAGAGATAGGGTGAGAAGCTCTGCCATCCGGGAGGAGCTCAAAGTAAAGCCGCTGCTCCTCCACATGGAGAGGAGCCAGATGAGGTGGTTCGGGCATCTGGTCAGGATGCCACCCGAACGCCTCCCTAGGGAGGTGTTTAGGGCACGTCCGACCGGTAGGAGGCCGCGGGGAAGACCCAGGACACGTTGGGACGACTATGTCTCCCGGCTGGCCTGGGAACGCCTCGGGGTCCCACAGGAAGAGCTGGACGAAGTGGCTGGGGAGAGGGAAGTCTGGGCTTCCCTGCTTAAGCTGCTGCCCCCGCGACCCGACCTCGGATAAGCGGAAGAAGATGGATGTCTTTTTCTGTCTCCGGCTCGCTCCCGCTCTTGCTCCAACTCCAACACCCCGTCTCTCCTCCCCGGCTGCTGCCTTTTAACAGAGCGACAGGTAATTAGATAACCAGGCCCAGGTGGGCCATCTACGCACCTGTCGCTGATCTCGAAGCCGGTCCTGGCACACCCCGTTTCGCTGCAGGTCCGCAGGCCACGCCCCCCTCCACAGCCTGGTATTTAAGATTAGTTTAAAAGCATGCTCTGTTGAACTCATGACGTCTCGCGGGCCAAATTGAAGAGGCCGGCGGGGCCGCAGTTTGGACACCCCAAACAACACGGCAGTAGCCACTTACCAACAAAAGCATCAGCACAACACAGTGTGATGCACCTTTAACCACATTGGCATGTTTTTCTCCCATGATTTTGGGAAAGACAACCTTAATGTGATCCAGGTTCGGGAATTTCCAGAGAATTTAGGGCTATCTTTAGGTTTATCTGGAGGTAATGCAATCATACGGCCAGCAAGTGTGCCGGAAAGATGCAAGTATTAGTTTAGCCAATTAGTATTGTTATTAGTTTGACTTCACTGCATCATGATAAACTGATTATAAAAAACACACTTTTCTCAGCACCTCATGGCCATATTTCTGGGACGGGCTTGGGGGCCTTACTGCTACTTTTCTTTTTTTTTTTACCAGAAGTGTCCCCAAAGGGCAAGGACGGGCCTTTGCACACTGCAAAAAGTCAGTGTTCAAAAACAAGGAAAAATTAAAGCTGCAAGCAGCGTTGTTCGGGCCCGCGTATTTGGCAGGTGCTAGTCCTAAGTGTCCCAATACTTTTGTCTACTTTTAGTCTGAAGTGACCAAAGACTTTTGTCTAGTGTACCTACCTTGTCTGCATTGTGTGGGCACGCTGGTGCTTCCTGCTTTTAAGCAGCCATCTTAAAAAAACAGCAGCGCAGCAGCATCAGCGCAGCGGGTCTTTGAAGGGTCATAAAATCAAAACCGGAGCAGGTATCACAACTTTTTCACCAACTTTTAATCAGAAGGGTTCAATCTCTCTCCTGTGTTAGTTTGAAGCCGAAACAACAAACGCGCTCAGAGGAGATAATGTTTGAAGAAAGGTGACGGGTTTTTACAAAAATGTTGTGTTGAAGGGGGAATCGCAAACTTCCTGTATATTTTTGCTGGGGGTTGTCAATTTATGAAAGGTAGGTCTAGGTGCGACCTACATAGAGGTTTTTGTTTCATGTCTCTCCGACCTTCCCAGTGGGAGTTACAGGCAGTTTTGTCAGTTTTTTCATCCGAGGAGCAGTTTTTTGTGCGTTTTATAAAAAAATTGCTGTAGAGCACAATTTTTAGATTTGGGGTTCGGTTTTTTTCATTAGATCACAGTTTTAGGCAGTCCTGATGTGTGTGTTCAGTTTGGTGAGTTTTGAAGCATGTTAAATTACAGCTCAAAGAGGCAAAAGTTACTGTTTTTAGTACTTTTTTTGTCTTGTAGGGGGAATTGCCAACTTCCTGTTGATTTTAGCCCGAGGATGTAAAATTATGAGAACTAGGTCTAAGTCAGACCTACATAGAGGATTTTGTTTCATGTCTTTCCGACCTTCCTAGTGGAAGTTACAGGCAGTCTAGTTTTTTTTTCCTAGGGGGCGCTAGAGCGCAATTTTGATTTTTGCAGTTTTTTTTTTTTATTAAAAGACAATTTTCGCAGGTCCTGATGTGTGGTTCAGATATGGTGAGTTTTGAAGCATGTTAAGTGGGTCAAATTAGTGCTCAAAGAGGCGGCGGAAGAAAAAGAATAAAGAATAAAACCTTACAAATACAATAGGTCCTTATGTCCCATTGCATAAGGACTCCCTGTGGGAGTCCTTTTGCAATGGGCCATTGCGGGCCCTAAAAATACAAAAATGAGGGGTATTTTATTTGAATTAAGCAAAATTATCTGCCAATAGAACAAGAAAATTTGGCTTGTCAAAACTTTCCAAAACAAGCAAAATTAAAGCTGCAAGCAGCGTTGGACGGGCCCGCGTATTTGGCAGGTGCTAGTCCTAAGTGTCCCAATACTTTTGTCTACTTTTAGTCTGAAGTGTCCCAAGACTTTTGTCTAGTGTACCTACCTTGTCTGCATTGTGTGGGCACGTTGGTGCTTCCTGCTTTTAAGCAGCCATCTTAAAAAAACAGCAGTGCAGCAGCATCAGCGCAGCGGGTCTTTGAAGGGTCATAAAATCAAAACCGGAGCAGGTATTAAAAATCCCATCTATACTTTTAATCACAAGGGTTTTATCTCTCACCTGTGTTAGTTTGAAGGCGAAACGACAAACGCTCTCAGAGGAGATAGATTTTGAAGAAAGGTGACCGGTTTTTAAAAAAATTTTGTTTTGAAGGGGGAATAGCAAACTTCCTGTTGATTTTTGCTGGGGGTTGTGAATTTATGAAATGTAGGTCTAAGTGAGACCTACGGAGAGGTTTTTGTTTCATGTCTCTCCGACCTTTCCAGTGGGAGTTACAGGCAGTTTTGTCATTTTTGTCTTCCGAGGAGCAGTTTTTTCTCCGTTTTATTCAAAAATTGCTCTAGAGCGCAATTTTTGAATTTGGGGTTAGGTTTTTTTATTAGATCTCAGTTTTTGCCAGTCCTAATGTGTGCGTTCAGTTTGGTGAGTTTTGAAGCATGTTAAGAAGGGGGTCAAATTGCAGCTCAAAGATCAAAAGTTTTTAGTACTTTTTTGTCTTGAAGGGGGAATTGCCAACTTCCTGTTGATTTTAGCCCGAGGATGTACAATTATGAGAACTAGGTCTAAATCAGACCTACATAGAGGATTTTGTGTCATGTTTTTCCGACCTTTCTAGTGGGAGTTACAGGCAGTCTAGTTGTTTTTTTTCCTAGGGGGCGCTAGAGCGCAATTTTTATTTTTGGGGTTTGGTTTTTTTATCAAAAGGCAATTTTCGCAGGTCCTGATGTGTGGGTCAAATTTGGTGAGTTTTGAAGCATGCTAAGTGGGTCAAATTAGTGTTCAAAGAGGCGGCGGTAGAATAAAGAAAGAATAAAGAATAACTTAGAAATTCAATAGGTCCTCTGTGGGAGTCCTTTTGCAATGGGCCATTGCGGGCCCTAAAAAACGTTACAATAACAATAGGTCCTTATGTCCCATTGCATAAGGACTCCCTGTGGGAGTCCTTTTGCAATGGGCCATTGCGGGCCCTAATTAAAGCTGCAAGCAGCGATGGACGGGACCGACTTTGACGGCACATAAAATCCAAACCGGAGCAGTAATTAAAACTCTTTCGTCAACTTTTAATCAAAAGGGTTCAATCTCTCTCCTGTGCTAGTTTGAAGCCGAAACGACAAACGTGCTCAGAGGAGATAATGTTTGAAAAAAGGTGACCGGTTTTTACAAAACCTTTGTTTTGAAGGGAGAATTGCAAACTTCCTGTTGATTTT
>NC_084549.2:3380000-3405000 GCF_033978685.3 Nerophis lumbriciformis
CAACTTAAAGGTGGTTAAAGATAAAACAAGCATGTTTAACACATATAGTTAATATTGTTAACAACTTAAAGGTGTTTAAAGATAATACAAGCATGTTTAACACATATAGTTAATATTGTTAACAAGTTAAAGGTGGTTACAAATAATACAAGCATGTTTAACACATATAGTTAATATTGTTAACAACTTAAAGGTGGTTAAAGATAATACAAGCATGTTTAACACATATAGTTAATATTGTTAACAACTTAAAGGTGGTTAAAGATAATACAAGCATGTTTAACACATATAGTTAATATTGTTAACAAGTTAAAGGTGGTTACAAATAATACAAGCATGTTTAACACAAATAGTTAATATTGTTAACAACTTAAAGGTGTTTAAAGATAATACAAGCATGTTTAACACATATAGTTAATATTGTTAACAACTTAAAGGTGTTTAAAGATAATACAAGCATGTTTAACACATATAGTTAATATTGTTAACAACTTAAAGGTGGTTAAAGATAATACAAGCATGTTTAACACATATAGTTAATATTGTTAACAAGTTAAAGGTGTTTAAAGATAATACAAGCATAATCAACACATATAGATTCCTTTCTTTCATGAAGACAAGAATATAAGTTGGTGTATTACCTGATTGTGATGACTTGCATTGATAGGAATCAGACAGTAGTGCTGATAACGTCCGCATTTTCGAATGGAGGAGAAAAAAAGTCCTCCTTTCTGTCCAATACCACATGAAAGTGGTTGGTTTTTGGCATCTTATTTGTCCAGCTTCCGTACTCCTTTGTATACACTTTACAAGAAATACATTGTCGGCAAACTCCGTAGCTTGCTAGCTTGTGCACGCCAGCTTTCTGAGACTCTTATTTTGGTAGCGCAGGCAGGATGAAGCAGAGCTTTTATTGTGCAACTGTGCAGTCGGTCTTTGGAGTTTTGACGACAGGTACGGCGTTGAAATAAAGCGTTTCTCGCCTTCCAGTCGGTCATTTTAATGAGCTGGCAGCAGCCAGCGTCATCTCAGAAGACCCTCGGGTGCCGTGAATGTCAATCAAGTGACGGAAGTGACGTCATAGTGAAGATTTATGATCGCTCATTTTTAGGACTATTTTTTTAATGCCTGGCTGGTGATCGACTGACACACCCTCCGAGATCGACCGGTAGATCGCGATCGACGTAATGAGCACCCCTGGTCTACAAAGATACAAAGAATTGCTATTGCGACATCCAGTGGACACGTTTAGAACAGCAGTTTATTTTATTCAAAAAAATCCAGGTTAATTTTTATACTTATACTTAGTTTGACACCTGTGGGTTAGCTCTTAAATGAAGAGTCAGCACTAGAAAGTATGGGGCCGTTCCCATCCACACCCTCCTTTCCCCAAAAAAAAGCAAACACCTGCTCCGCAACTGGATGAAGCCCTCCGAGCATCTGCTTCCAGCCCATTAGCTGTTCAGTCACATGCTGTTTGCTGACATCTCCATCCAATCACCACGTTTGCAAAGTGATGACCTCGCCTCCAACTCTAAAATAGCCCGACTTGGCCAACAGGAAGCCATTAAAGCAGCGGCAATTACCATTCCCATCCATTTGATTTTCATCTGTTTAAGTGCATTTTTTACGCAAGGTTCAAATACGAATCCAGGATGCTTCCCCCCCCCAACCCGCCCTCCTCCCTCCCCGACTCAGTGAAGAGCACAATTTACAGCTGATTTAATTTAGCCTTGGCAAACATTTCTAATGACATTAGGCCCGGTACATATACTGACTGCCTTATTCCATTAAGTCCTAAATCAGGTTTAAGGACTGTACTGATGCTGGATGCTATTATGGGTGATTATCAAAACAACGGACAATGGGCCAAAGTGTTTGCTAACTGGTTTAGCCGTAATTCTGCGTAACCAGGACAGATGGGAACACCACCAATTACAAATCAATCTTTTCAATGATGAAGGAGCCGGCAGAGTGCTGGCTCCGGTCACATCTATCCTCGCGGGATCTAACGCAGCTCGCCATTCACTACTTTTTACCCGCCACCTGCATGAACCTACCTATTTAAGCTGCACTCCTTTTACAAGGAATAAGTATTTTTACATGTATGACCATAAGCCGCATATACATACAGGTAAAAGCCAGTAAATTAGAATATTTTGAAAAACTTGATTTATTTCAGTAATTGCATTCAAAAGGTGTAACTTGTACATTATATTTATTCATTGCACACAGACTGATGCATTCAAATGTTTATTTCATTTAATTTTGATGATTTGAAGTGGCAACAAATGAAAATCCAAAATTCCGTGTGTCACAAAATTAGAATATTACTTAAGGCTAATACAAAAAAGGGATTTTTAGAAATGTTGGCCAACTGAAAAGTATGAAAATGAAAAATATGACCATGTACAATACTCAATACTTGGTTGGAGCTCCTTTTGCCTCAATTACTGCGTTAATGCGGCGTGGCATGGAGTCGATGAGTTTCTGGCACTGCTCAGGTGTTATGAGAGCCCAGGTTGCTCTGATAGTGGCCTTCAACTCTTCTGCCTTTTTGGGTCTGGCATTCTGCATCTTCCTTTTCACAATACCCCACAGATTTTCTATGGGGCTAAGGTCAGGGGAGTTGGCGGGCCAATTTAGAACAGAAATACCATGGTCCGTAAACCAGGCACGGGTAAATTTTGCGCTGTGTGCAGGCGCCAAGTCCTGTTGGAACTTGAAATCTCCATCTCCATAGAGCAGGTCAGCAGCAGGAAGCATGAAGTGCTCTAAAACTTGCTGGTAGACGGCTGCGTTGACCCTGGATCTCAGGAAACAGAGTGGACCGACACCAGCAGATGACATGGCACCCCAAACCATCACTGATGGTGGAAACTTTACACTAGACTTCAGGCAACGTGGATCCTGTGCCTCTCCTGTCTTCCTCCAGACTCTGGGACCTTGATTTCCAAAGGAAATGCAAAATTTGCATGGTTGGGTGATGGTTTGGGGTGCCATGTCATCTGATGGTGTCGGTCCACTCTGTTTCCTGAGATCCAGATGACATTAAATGACATTAAAAAAAAGTACAAACGAAAAGCGCGCACAGTGGCGGAGAACAAACTATGAAACCAAAAGACTATACCAAAAAAAAGTACAAACGAAAGGCGCGCACCTACAGTGGCGGAGAACAAACTATGAAACCAAAAGACTATAGCATTAATAAACAAAAGCTTACTTGGCTTGGACAAAAATAGTAGCATGAAGGATGGATTTATTATGTCACCATAAAGACAAACTGAAAACAATGAACTTAAATACTACAGACATGATTAATGAAAACAGGTGCGTGACTCAAAACGTGAAACAGGTGCGTGACGTGACAGGTGAAAACTAATGGGTTGCTATGGTGACAAACAAGAGTGCACAATGAGTCCAAACGTGGAACAGGTGAAACTAATGGGTAATCATGGAAACAAGACAAGGGAGTGAAAAGCCAGAAACTAAAGAGTCCAATAACTAAACAAAACATGATTACACAGACATGACATTACTGAAGTTATTATTTTGATGACTACTCTTACTTGAGTACAATTTTTGTGTACGTTACTCACCTCTGCTTGATTGGTTCCAAACGGTGCCTGTAACACGGCAGTAAAACGGCCGATCAAACAAAACAGGACCCACTAGCTAACTCTCCAATCAGCTAAACAGACCAAATAACTCCAACGGTGACGTTTTGGTGAGTTTACGGAACTGAAACAATCCACAAATAATGCCGTTGTAAGTTAATATTACTAACACAGACACTTGTAAACATTGTTAGCATATTCACTAGTCTTTGTTTGTTTACTTACTACTAAAAGACAAGTTGTCTAGTATGTTCACTATTTTATTTAAGGACTAAATGACAATAATAAACATATGTTTCATGTACACCAACATTTGTTGTTCAAATAAAGACAATAATGTCCTTTTTTGTGGTCCCCTTTATTTAGAAAAGTACTGAAAAGTATCGAAATACATTTTGGTACCGATACCAGTACTAATACAGACGTACACCTTGGCCCTCAGACACGTGGTTTCTCTCAATGCGGCCCCCAGTCCAAATATTTGCCCAGCTCATACTTCCATAAACATTCCCGAGTGACTTCCAAACTCCTTCCTGGCGTGTGAAGTCACCTGCTCCAGGACACCTGTCGGAGAGACGAGTGGAAGGACTCGGGTCCGACGAGGATGGATGACGGCATCCGTCTTCATGCGCGCTTCCAGCTGTCTTCCTGTCCTCATCCAGATAATGCTTGTCTTATCAAGCCTTCTTCAAATTGTTATTAACTGCAGGGAGAGGCTGTCTCCGCTCACCTGTCAGCCGACTGCAGCGGGAAGGAAGGTTTCCAACCACCGAGCTATCAGTCATCGTCAGAGGAGGCCAACACACTGATGTGCAGACCAAAACCAGCACTGAGGAAGGATTACAAGAATGTCTTGATTGCTCGCTGAGTCATCAAAATACCAAAAATAAAAACAATATTTTTTTGTGCTTAAATATATTTTTATATTATATATTTGGTACATGGTAAAATGATAAGTGTGAACAGTAGATGGCAGTCACACATAAGAGATACGTGTAGACTGCAATATGATGGCAGTCACACATAAAAGATACATGTAAATGTCAATATGATGGCAGTCACACATAAGAGATACATGTAGATTTCAATATGATGGCAGTCACACATAAGAGATACATGTAAATTTCAATATGATGGCAGTCACACATAAGAGATACATGTATATTTCAATATGATGGCAGTCACACATAAGAGATACACGTAGATTTCAATATGATGGCAGTCACACATAAGAGATACACGTAGATTGCAATATGATGGCAGTCACACATAAGAGATACATGTAAATTTCAATATGATGGCAGTCACACATAAGAGATACATGTAAATTTCAATATGATGGCAGTCACACATAAGAGATACACGTAGATTTCAATATGATGGCAGTCACACATAAGAGATACATGTAGATTTCAATATGATGGCAGTCACACATAAGAGATACACGTAGATTTCAATATGATGGCAGTCACACATAAGAGATACACGTAGTTTTCAATATGATGGCAGTCACACATAAGAGATACACGTAGATTTCAATATGATGGCAGTCACACATAAGAGATATACGTAGATTTCAATATGATGGCAGTCACACATAAGAGATACATGTAAATTTCAATATGATGGCAGTCACACATAAGAGATACATGTAAATTTCAATATGATGGCAGTCACACATAAGAGATACATGTAAATTTCGTTATGATGGCAGTCACACATAAGAGATACGTGTAGACTGCTATATTATGGCAGTCACACATAAGAGATATGTGTAGACTGCTATATTATGGCAGTCACACATAAGAGATATGTGTAGACTGCTATATTATGGCATTCACACATAAGAGATACATGTAGATTTCAATATGATGGCAGTCACACAAATGAGATACACGTAGATTTCAATATGATGGCAGTCACACATAAGAGATACATGTAGATTTTAATATGATGGCAGTCACACATAAGAGATACATGTAGACTGCAATATGATGGCAGTCACACATAAGAGATACATGTAAATTTCAATATGATGGCAGTCACACATAAGAGATACACGTAGATTTCAATATGATGGCAGTCACACATAAGAGATACATGTAAATTTCAATATGATGGCAGTCACACATAAGAGATAAATGTAAATTTCGTTATGATGGCAGTCACACATAAGAGATACGTGTAGACTGCTATATGATGGCAGTCACACATAAGAGATATGTGTAGACTGCTATATTATGGCAGTCACACATAAGAGATATGTGTAGACTGCTATATTATGGCATTCACACATAAGAGATACATGTAGATTTCAATATGATGGCAGTCACACATAAGAGATACATGTAGACTGCTATATGATGCCAGTCACACATAAGAGATATGTGTAGACTGCAATACGATGGCAGTCACACATAAGAGATACGTGTAGACTGCAATATGATGGCAGTCACACATAAGAGATACGTGTAGACTGCAATATGATGGCAGTCACACATAAAAAATACGTGTAGACTGCAATATGATGGCAGTCACACATAAGAGATACGTGTAGACTGCAATATGATGGCAGTCACACATAAGAGATACGTGTAGACTGCAATATGATGGCAGTCACACATAAGAGATACGTGTAGACTGCAATATGATGGCAGTCACACATAAAAGATACATGTAAATGTCAATATGATGGCAGTCACACATAAGAGATACACGTAGATTTCAATATGATGGCAGTCACACATAAAAGATACATGTAAATTTCAATGTGATGGCAGTCACACATAAGAGATACATGTAAATTTCAATATGATGGCAGTCACACATAAGAGATACACGTAGATTTCAATATGATGGCAGTCACACATAAGAGATACATGTAGATTTCAATATGATGGCAGTCACACATAAGAGATACATGTAAATTTCAATATGATGGCAATCACACATAAGAGATACATGTAAATTTCAATATGATGGCAGTCACACATAAGAGATACACGTAGATTTCAATATGATGGCAGTCACACATAAGAGATACATGTAAATTTCAATATGATTGCAGTCACACATAAGAGATACACGTAAATTTCGATATGATGGCAGTCACACATAAGAGATACGTGTAGACTGCAATATGATGGCAGTCACACATAAGAGATGTGTAGACTGCTATATTATGGCAGTCACACATAAGAGATACACGTAGATTTCAATATGATGGCAGTCACACATAAGAGATACGTGTAGACTGCAATAGGATGGCAGTCACACATAAGAGATACGTGTAGACTGCAATATGATGGCAGTCACACATAAGAGATACATGTAGATTTCAATATGATGGCAGTCACACATAAGAGATACACGTAGATTTCAATATGATGGCAGTCACACATAAAAGATACGTGTAGACTGGAATATGATGGCAGTCACACATAAGAGATACGTGTAGACTGCTGTATTATGGCAGTCACACATAAGAGATATGTGTAGACTGCTATATTATGGCATTCACTTATAAGAGATACATGTAGATTTCAATATGATGGCAGTCGCACATAAGAATTACAAGTAGATTTCAATATGATGATAGTCACACATAAGAGATACGTGTAGACTGCAATATGATGGCAGTCACACATAAGAGATACGTGTAGATTTCAATATGATGATAGTCACACATAAAAGATACGTGTAGACTGCAATATGATGGCAGTCACACATAAGAGATACTTGTAGACTGCAACATGATGGCAGTCACACATAAGCGATACGTGTAGACTGGAATATGATGGCAGTCAGACATAAGAGATACATTTAGACTGGAATATGATGGCAGTCACACATAAGAGATACGTGTAGACTGCAATATGATGGCAGTCACACATAAGAGATACATGTAGACTGCAATATGATGGCAGTCACACATAAGAGATACTTCTTTCCTGACAATTTAAATCAATGTTCAAGTAAATTTATTTATTTTTTTATTGTAAAGAATAATAAATATTTTAGCTTCTGTTTTTTCGACGAAGAATATTTGTGAAATATTTCTTCAAACTTACTATGATTAAAATTCAAAAAAAAATATTCTGGCAAATCTAGAAAATCTGTAGAATCAAATTTAAATCTTATTTCAAAAAGTATTTTGAATTTCTTTTAAAATTTTTGTTCTGGAAAATCTAGAAGAAATACTGATTTGTCTTTATAGAAATATAGCTTGGTCCAATTTGTTAAATATTCTAACAAAGTGCAGATTGGATTTTAACCAATTTAAAACATGTCATCAAAATTCTAAAATGTATCTTAATCAGGAAAAATTACTAATGATGTTCCATACATTTTTTTTTTTAATTTTTTCAAAAAGATTCAAATAAGCTAGTTTTTCTCTTCTTTTTGTCGGTTGAATTTTGAACTATAAAGAGTCGAAATTGAAGATAAACTATGTATCAAAATTTTATTTTAAATTTTTCCGTGTTTTCTCCTCTTTTAAACCGTTCAATTAAGTGTTTTTTTTCATCATTTATTCTCTACAAAAAACCTTCCGTATGTCATGTCTGTGTGATCATGTTTTGTTTTAGTCATGTTTGGTTTAAATTTTGGACTTTTTGTGCACTTTTGTTTTGTTTTGTCACCATAGCAACCATTAGTTTCACCTGTCACGTCACGCACCTGTTCCACGTTTGGACTCATTGTGCACTCTTGTCACCATAGCAACCATTAGTTTTCACCTGCCACGTCACGCACCTGTTTCACGTTTCGAGTCACGCACCTGCTTTCACTAATCATGTCCATAGTATTTAAGTTCATTCATTTTCTGTTGTTCGTCCTGACGACATCCCCCGCATTTATGCTCCTGCACACTCTCCACACCCTGATGACCCTTGCTACTCTTTTTTTCATGCCGGTTCCATGCCAAGTACGTTTTTGTTTGTTAAGCCACAGTTAGTGTTTTGTTTAATTGTTCATAGTTTCTGCCAATGTGCAAGTTTTGTGTTTAAAGTCTAGTTTTGTACCTCCGCCCCTGTGCGCGCTTTTCGTTTATTCCTTTTTTTGATAGTTTAAATAAATCATGTACGCACCTTCAAGCCTTGACCAGTCCAGTTCATTTGCACCACGGGAGAACAAACCACGTCATAGTCCAAGTCCTGACACCGTAAAAGGAAAAAAAAATGTATGACGGAATGACAGACAGAAATACCCATTTTTTTATATATATAAATTTATTTATTTAGCTATTCTTGTTTAAATCACACTTACGTGTAACTTACAAATTACAATATATTTATTTATTTAAGTGTGTATCAAACTCGCTACTCGCTACTAATTTTTATCGATCTGTTAATGCACGCTTTGTTTGTTTTGGTCTGTCAGACAGACCTTCATAGTGCCTGCCTTACTGGTGACGTTTCACTTCGTTCCACCAATCAGATGCAGTCACTGGTGACGTTGGACCAATCAAACAGAGCCAGGTGGTCACATGACCTGACTTAAACAAGTGTAAAAACTTATTGGGGTGTTACCATTTAGTGGTCAATTGTACGGAATATGTACTGTACTGTGCAATCTACTAATAAAAGTTCCAATCAATCAATCAAAAGTGTGAAGGAAAAAATATACTTTTTTTTATTTCAACCGTACATCCCGTCAAAAGCCTAAAGACTGACTACACAATTCCTGTCTTCACGATAAAAGTGCCGCTCCATCGCGCCTGCGCTTTCAAAACAAGAGTCTCCGAAAGCCAGCGCAAACAAGCTAGCAAGCTACGGAGTTTGACGCCAATATATTTCTTGTAAAGTGTATAAAAACGAATATGGAAGCTGGACAAATAAGGTGCCAAAAACCGACCACTTTCATGTGGTATTAGACAGAAAGGAGGAACTTTTCTTCTCCTCCATTTGAAAACGTGGACGTTATCAGCACTACTGTCTGATTACAATCAACGCAAGTCATCAGAATCAGGTAATACACCAACTTATATTCTAGTCTGCATGAAAGAAAGGAATCTATATGTTAAACATGCATGTATATTCATTAAAACATCTTTAACATGTAAACAAAAACAGTAAAATAAATACATATAAATTATATACTGTATATATCAATGTATATGTATGTATATATATATATATATGTGTGTGTGTGTGTGTATGTTACTCATCAGTTACTCAGTACTTCAATCAATCAATCAATCTTTATTTATATAGCCCTAAATCACAAGTGTCTCAAAGGGCTGCACAAGCCACAACGACATCCTCGGTACAAAGCCCACATACGGGCAAGGAAAAACTCACCCCAGTGGGACGTCGATGTGAATGACTATGAGAAACCTTGGAGAGGACCGCATATGTGGGTAACCCCCCCCCTCTAGGGGAGACCGAAAGCAATGGATGTCGAGTGGGTCTGACATAATATTGTGAGAGTCCAGTCCATAGTGGATCCAACATAATAGTAAGAGTCCAGTCCATAGTGGGGCCAGCAGGACACCATCCCGAGCGGAGACGGGTCAGCAGCGTAGAGATGTTCCCAGCCGATGCACAGGCGAGCGGTCCACCCCAGGTCCCGACTCTGGACAGCCAGCACTTCATCCATGGCCACCGGACCTGTGCCCCCCACCCCCTCAAGGAAAAGGGGAGCAGAGGAGAAAAGAAAAGAAACGGCAGATCAACTGGTCCAACAGGGGGGCTATTTAAAGGCTAGAGTATACAAATGAGTTTTAAGATGGGACTTAAATGCTTCTACTGAGGTAGCATCTCTAATTGTTACCGGGAGGGCATTCCATAATACTGGAGCCCGAATAGAAAACGCTCTATAGCCCGCAGACTTTTTTTGGGCTCTGGGAATCACTAATAAGCCGGAGTTCTTTGAACGCAGATTTCTTGCCGGGACATATGGTACAATACAATCGACAAGATAGGACGGAGCTAGACCGTGTAGTATTTTATACGTAAGTAGTAAAACCTTAAAGTCACTTCTTAAGTGCACAGGAAGCCAGTGCAGGTGAGCCAGTATAGGCGTAATATGATCAAACTTTCTTGTTCTTGTCAAAAGTCTAGCAGCCGCATTTTGTACCAACTGTAATTTTTTAATGCTAGACATAGGGAGACCCGAAAATAATACGTTACAGTAGTCGAGACGAGACGTAACGAACGCATGAATAATGATCTCAGCGTCGCTAGTGGATAAAATAGAACGAATTTTAGCGATATTACGGAGATGAAAGAAGGCCGTTTTAGTAACACTCTTAATGTGTGATTCAAACGAGAGAGTTGGGTCGAAGATAATACCCAGATTCTTTACTGATTCGCCTTGTGTAATTGTTTGGTTGTCAAATGTTAAGGTGGTATTATTAAATAAATGTCGGTGTTTAGCAGGACCGATAATCAGCATTTCCGTTTTCTTGGCGTTGAGTTGCAAGAAGTTAGCGGACATCCATTGTTTAATTTCATTAAGACACGCCTCCAGCTGACTACAATCCGGCGTGTTGGTCAGCTTTAGGGGCATGTAGAGTTGGGTGTCATCAGCATAGCAATGAAAGCTAACACCGTATTTGCGTATGATGTCGCCTAGCGGCAGCATGTAAATACTAAAGAGTGCAGGGCCAAGAACCGAACCCTGAGGAACTCCGCACGTTACCTTAACATAGTCAGAGGTCACATTATTATGGGAGACGCATTGCATCCTGTCAGTAAGATAAGAGTTAAACCACGACAAGGCTAAGTCTGACATACCAATACGTGTTTTGATACGCTCTAATAAAATATTATGATCGACGGTATCGAAAGCAGCGCTAAGATCAAGAAGCAGCAACATAGATGACGCATCAGAATCCATCGTCAGCAGTAGATCATTAGTCATTTTTGCGAGGGCTGTCTCCGTAGAGTGATTTGCCCTGAAACCGGATTGAAAAGGTTCACAGAGATTGTTAGACACTAAGTGTTCATTTAGCTGCTGTGCGACAATTTTTTCGAGGATTTTCGAAATAAAGGGAAGGTGGGACACCGGTCGGTAGTTTACCATGAGGTCAGGATCAAGGTTAGGTCTTTTGAGCAGAGGATGAATAACCTCTTTCTTGAATGCTAGGGGAACAGTGCCAGAGGAAAGTGATAAGTTTATAATATTTAGCACTGATGGACCTAATAATACAAAAAGCTCCTTGATAAGTTTCCCAGGAAGTGGGTCAAGTAAACATGTTGTTTGTTTTATCCCACTTACACGCCGTAATAGTTCCTCTAATGTTATTTCATCAAAAAGAGAGAGACTATTTTGTATTGCAGTATCCGTCGTAGATACAGTTGTATCTGTGTTCATAGAACCCAGTTGTAGCTGGGATGCGTTGTCTTTAATCTCCTTTCTAATGAGTTCAATTTTCTTATTAAAGAAATTCATAAAGTCATCTGCCGAGTGGGTGGAGCTATTGGGAGGAGTCCCTTGTTGGGTTAGCGATGCTACTGTACTAAACAAAAATTTTGGGTCGTTTTTGTTGAGGCGGATGAGATTTGAGTAATATTTAGCTTTAGCTAAGGTAAGCATGCGTTTATACGATATTAAACTATCACTCCATGCTTGATGGAAAACCTCAAGCTTGGTCGCGCGCCATTTGCGTTCCAACTTTCTACATGATAATTTATGAGCTCTGGTTTCCTCTGTAAACCATGGGGTGCGCCTTTTAGGGGCCCTTTTTTGTTTTAGCGGTGCTATGCTATCAATGGTTTTGCGCAGGGCATTGTCAAAGTTGTTAGTGAGGTTATCAATAGAGCCGACATAATTTGGGAATGGTGCCATTACCGAAGGCAGTAGGTCAGCAAGAGTCATCGTTGTGGCGGCATTAATGTTGCGGCTGCTATAGCAGTTATTATTATTATTAGTTTGTTGACAATGAGTCAGAACTTCGAATTTTATAAGGTAATGATCGGACATTACTTTAGTATACGGGAGTACCATAACTTTGGAGGTGGTGACACCCCTGACCAGCACTAGATCTATCGTATTGCCGTTGCGATGCGTAGGTTCATTTATTATTTGTGTAAGACCACAGCTATCAATTATAGTCTGGAGCGCCACGCACTGAGGGTCTGATGGGGTATTCATATGGATATTAAAGTCCCCCATTATGATTATATTGTCTGCGTGCGTCACTAGATCAGCAACGAACTCTGAGAATTCATTAATAAAGTCCGAGTAGGGCCCTGGGGGGCGGTAGATAACAGCCATATCGAGAGGCAGCGGTGCGACAGACCTCATAGTAAGCACCTCAAACGATTTGTATTTATTATTTAGGTTAGGGGTAAGGTTAAAGTTTTCATTGTATATTAATGCGACCCCCCCACCCCTTTTAAGGGGACGGGCAATATGCGCATTCGTATAATTAGGAGGAGATGCCTCATTTAGCGCAAAAAATTCGTCTGGTTTGAGCCAGGTTTCGCTAAGACCAATGACGTTAAGATTGTTGTCTCTAATGACCTCATTAACTAATAACGTTTTGGGAGACAATGATCTTATGTTTAAAAAGCCCATATTATAAGTATTGGGCTGTTTTGACGAGTTTTTGTTTAAATTATCCGTAGTAGAAATATTAATAATGTTACGTTTATTATACGTAGTGCACTTTAAATAGTTTCGACCATATCTAGGAATTGATACGACGGGAATTTTCAGATTGTTTGCTTGATGCTGCGATCGACTGAACGCATCATGATTTGCCACCTCAGTAGAATGCATATCTACCCCGGACACATTCACAACAGAAAACACATTATGTGAGTTGTGTGTTATTCTAAGAAAATTGCTATGCGTACAGGAATTATCCAGCCTGGCGCTGGCTAGTTCTAGCTTAACTGACTCCTCACCCGGACTAGCAGGCTCTGTAATTGCCTGTGACCGGGCTTGCTCTAGTGTAGTTAGTCAAATGTGACTTAAACAGTAGTCTATATTCCTAGACAGGATGATGGCGCCTTCCTGGTTAGGGTGAAGGCCGTCCCTCATCAGCAAGCCTGGTTTGCCCCAGAAAGAGGGCCAATTATCAATAAACGTTAGTCCCTGTTGTCTACAGAAGCTAGCCAGCCACTTGTTAAGCGAGACTAATCTGCTATATCTCTCATCATTGCCTCTCGCAGGCAGGGGGCCAGAGACAATTGAGTAGTTTTTTCACAACATACTTTTTACTTTTACTCAAGTAAATATTTGGGTGACTACTCCTTACTTTTACTTGAGTAATAAATCTCTAAAGTAACAGTACTTCTTACTTGAGTACAATTTCTGGCTACTCTACCCACCTCTGCTTACAACTATACCTAATATATAAAGGGGTGGAAAAGTGACTATTACCTGCAGGGCAAACATTAGCTAACCAGAAGGCAATAACAATGTAAACAAAAAAAAACACCTGCTTAAAAGATCTAATACAAATGTCCCTGAGGAATGTAAGGTGGGAGTACTGTAATTACCTAACGTTACATTATTATTTTCCATAACAATTTAGCCCCCTCCACAATATTAACCCGACGTTAAAACAGAACTAGCTATTTATTGATTAGCAATTGCCGAATCATGTAACATTAGCTTAATGCTAAAAAGCCAGGTTACTATCACATTCTGTAACAGACAAATAATTTCATGTAGGCTAACGTTACCTACCTGCTACCTCTGTCTTTTCTCGTTTCTCCTCCTCTTCTTTGCTCTTTTTTCTTCCTTGGGCACCTGACAGTTTTGGCCGTTTTGACATCTTGTGTTGATTTTTTGATGTGGTGACGTCCACAAAGAGTCATGATACGGGAAGGGGGGGGGGGGGGGGCGTAATGTTGTAACAAATAATATTTCTATTAAATAGGCTTTAATTTGCATTTTAATTAACGTGGGATTATTTTTTGTATTTAGAAATAATAGTACCAACTTTTTTTTTTCTTTTTTTTTTTTCTCCAACATTTGTGGCACTGGCGTGGCGCCCCCTGATGGACGGCGCCCTTAGCATTTGCCTATACGGCCTATGCCACGGGCCGGCCCTGATGACGCCTCATCAACCCATCACTAGTGTGTGCGCTGCCGAACATGCTCCTCTGATCGTAAAAACCTGCAATGACACGACGTGACGACGATGTGGGGACCGGTACTTTATATTACCGAATATGATTCATTAGTATGGGGGTACTATACTAGTACCGGTATAGTCCAAAATGTCTCTAACAGCGTCCATCAGGCCAGGGCCGGCCCGTGGCATAGGCCGTATAGGCAAATGCTAAGGGCGCCGTCCATAAGGGGGCGCCACGCCAGTGCCACAAATGTTGGAGAAAAAAAAAATAAATAAAATAAAAATAAAAAGTTGTTACTATTATTTCTAAATACAAAAAAATAATCTCACGTTAATTAAAATGCAAAGTAAAGCCTATTTAATAGAAATATTATTTGTTACAACATTGCGCCCCCTCCCTTCCCGTATCATGACTCTTTTTGGACGTCACCACATCAAAAAAATCAACACAAGATGTCAAAACGGCCAAAACTGTCAGGTGCCCAGGGAAGAAAAAAGAGAAAAGAAGAGGAGGAGAAACGAGAAAAAGACAGAGGTAGCAGGTAGGTAACGTTAGCCTACATGAAATTATTTGTCTGTTACAGAATGTGATAGTAACCTGGCTTTTTAGCATTAAGCTAATGTTACATGATTCGGCAATTGCTAAGCTAGTTCTGTTTTAACGTCGGGTTAATATTGTGGAGGGGGCTAAATTGTTATGGAAAATAATAATGTAACGTTAGGTACTTACAGTACTCCCACCTTACATTCCTCAGGGACATTTGTATTAGATCTTTTAAGCAGGTGTTTTTTTGTTTACATTATTGCCTTCTGGTTAGCTAATGTTTGCCCTGCAGGTAATAGTCACTTTTCCACCCTTTTATATATTAGGTATAGTTGTAAGTAAAAAAAAAGGTGAAAGACAAAGCTATTCGGGTTCTTGTGAGTATATACACTTCACTACCGATGTGGGGGGGGGGGGGGGGCGCCACCTAAAATCTTGCCTAGGGCGCCAGATTGGTTAGGGCCGGGCCTGCATCAGGCATGTGTTTACTTTGGGAAGAGACAAAAGCAGGTGTTTTTGAATTGAAATGTTAAATAAAGGTGAGGTGAACAGGCAGCCCGAGGCCTCTGATAGAAATGCTAATAGCCCCGCATTCACTCCACTTCACTCCCTTTATTCCCCCAATTAAAGCAAACGCCAGTGAAACTGTAATTAAGCCGTGTCCGGGCAAAAGACTGCCTGCTGCTTTTAATGAAGCCCCATCGATTCCCCTTTTATTTGCTAACGCTCTCCCTATAACATCGGCTGGCCTGCATTCAAAAGCCAGTTAAAAGTGCCGGCTCCCTTCCAGGGCAGGTTGTCCATTGTGGTGGACGCTTTCATTAATAAAGATTGTTTTTGCTGCACATGTATTTATCTGGAGCGCGCATAAGTGTGTGTTCTTGTATTTCTACCCTTCTTGAGACATGACGAAGGAAAAGTATCTTCCTTATGAGGAGGTGTTAACGAGTGATGACATCACAATAACATTGTATCTAATAGACAATGTCTCATTTGCACCCCTGCTGGTCAAAATGAGGGTGGTCCCCAAAAAAAATTGACAGTCAACATATGAAATAACAAGTCTGTGTGAACATTTGAAGTGCTCCCCCTCTGGTCAACATGTGCAATAACAAGTGTGTGTGTGTTCTTGTATTTCTACCCTTCTTGAGACATGAAGAAGGAAAAGTATCTTCCATATGAGGAGGTGTTAACGAGTGATGACATCACAATTGCATTGTATCTAATAGACAATGTCTCATTTGCACCCCTGCTGGTCAAAATGAGGGTGGTCCCCCCAAAAAAATTGGCAGTCAACATATGAAATAACAAGTGTGTGTGAACATTTGAAGTGCTCCCCCTCTGGTCAACATGTGCAATAACAAGTGTGTGTGTGTTCTTGTATTTCTACCCTTCTCGAGACATGAAGAAGGAAACGTATCTTCCATATGAGGAGGTGTGAACGAGTGATGACATCACAAAAACATTGTATCTAATAGACAATGTCTCATTTGCACCCCTGCTGGTCAAAATGAGGGTGGTACCAAAAAAAAAATTGACAGTCAACATATGAAATAACAAGTGTGTGTGAACATTTGAAGTGCTCCCCCTCTGGTCAACATGTGCAATAACAAGTGTGTGTGTGTGTTCTTGTATTTCTACCCTTCTTGAGACACGAAGAAGGAAAAGTATCTTCCATATGAGGAGGTGATGACATCACAATAACATTGTATCTAATAGACAATGTCTCATTTGCACCCCTGCTGGTCAAAATGAGGGTGGTCCCCCCAAAAAAATTCACAGTCAACATATGAAATAACAAGTGTGTGTGAACATTTGAAGTGCTCCCCCTCTGGTCAACATGTGCAATAACAAGTGTGTGTGTGTTCTTGTATTTCTACCCTTCTTGAGACATGAAGAAGGAAAAGTGTCTTCCATATGAGGAGGTGTTAACAAGTGATGACATCACAAAAACATTGTATCTAATAGACAATGTCTCATTTGCACGCCTGCTAGTCAAAATGAGGGTGGTCCCCCCAAAAAATTGACAGTCAACATATGAAATAACAAGTGTGTGTAAACATTTGAAGTGCTCCCCCTCTGGTCAACATGTGCAATAACAAGTGTGTGTGTGTTCTTGTATTTCTACGCTTCTTGAGACATGAAGAAGGAAAAGTATCTTCCATATGAGGAGGTGTGAACAAGTGATGACATCACAAAAACATTGTATCTAATAGACAATGTCTCATTTGCACCCCTGCTGGTCAAAATGAGGGTGGTCCCAAAAAAAAAAATGACAGTCAACATATGAAATAACAAGTGTGTGTAAACATTTGACGTGCTCCCCCTCTGGTCAACATGTGCAATAACAAGTGTGTGTGTGTTCTTGTATTTCTACCCTTCTTGACACATGACGAAGGAAAAGTGTCTTCCATATGAGGAGGTGTGAACAAGTGATGACATCACAATAACATTGTATCTAATAGACAATGTCTCATTTGCACCCCTGCTGGTCAAAATGAGGGTGGTCCCCCAAAAAAAAAAATGACAGTCAACATATGAAATAACAAGTGTGTGTGAACATTTGAAGTGCTCCCCCTCTGGTCAAAATGTGCAATAACAAGTGTGTGTCTGTGTTCTTGTATTTCTACCCTTCTTGAGACATGAAGAAGGAAAAGTATCTTCCATATGAGGAGGTGTGAACAAGTGATGACATCACAAAAACATTGTATCTAATAGACAATGTCTCATTTGCGCCCCTGCTGGTCAAAATGAGGGTGGTCCCCCCCAAAAAATGACAGTCAACATATGAAATAACAAGTGTGTGTAAACATTTGAAGTGCTCCCCCTCTGGTCAACATGTGCAATAACAAGTGTGTGTGTGTTCTTGTATTTCTACCCTTCTTGAGACATGACGAAGGAAAAGTAGCTTCCATATGAGGAGGTGTTAACAAGTGATGACATCACAAAAACATTGTATCTAATAGACAATGTCTCAATTGCACCCCACCTGGTCAAAATGAGGGTGGTCCCCCCAAAACAATTGACACTCAACATATGAAATAACAAGTGTGTGTGAATATTTGAAGTGCTCCCCCTCTGGTCAACATGTGCAATAACAAGTGTGTGTGTGTTCTTGTATTTCTACCCTTCTTGAGACATGACGAAGGAAAAGTAGCTTCCATATGAGGAGGTGTGAGCAAGTGATGACATCACAAAAACATTGTATCTAATAGACAATGTCTCATTTGCACCCCTGCTGGTCAAAATGAGGGTGGTCCCCCAAAAAAATTTGACAGTCAACATATGAAATAACAAGTGTGGGTAAAACATTTGAAGTGCTCCCCCTCTGGTCAACATGTGCAATAACAAGTGTGTGTGTGTTCTTGTATTTCTACCCTTCTTGAGACATGAAGAAGGAAAAGTATCTTCCATATGAGGAGGTGTGAACAAGTGATGACATCACAAAAATATTGTATCTAATAGACAATGTCTCATTTGCACCCCTGCTGGTCAAAATGAGGGTGGTCCCCAAAAAATTGACAGTCAACATATGAAATAACAAGTGTGTGTGAACATTTGAAGTGCTCCCCCTCTCTGGTCAACATGTGCAATAACAAGTGTGTGTGTGTTCTTGTATTTCTACCCTTCTTGAGACATTAAGAAGGAAACGTATCTTCCATATGAGGAGGTGTTAACAAGTGATGACATCACAATAACATTGTATCTAATAGACAATGTCTCATTTGCACCCCTGCTGGTCAAAATGAGGGTGGTCCCCCCCAAAAAATTGACAGTCAACATATGAAATAACAAGTGTTTGTAAACATTTGAAGTGCTCCCCCTCTGGTCAACATGTGCAATAACAAGTGTGTGTGTGTTCTTGTATTTCTACCCTTCCTGAGACATGAAGAAGGAAAAGTGTCTTCCATATGAGGAGGTGTGAACGAGTGATGACATCACAATAACATTGCATCTAATAGACAATGTCTCATTTGCACCCCTGCTGGTCAAAATGAGGGTGGTGCCCCAAAAAAATTGACAGTCAACATATGAAATAACAAGTGTGTGTGAACATTTGAAGTGCTCCCCCTCTGGTCAACATGTGCAATAACAAGTGTGTGTGTGTTCTTGTATTTCTACCCTTCTTGAGACATGACGAAGGAAAAGTGTCTTCCATATGAGGAGGTGTGAACAAGTGAGGACATACATTTCTCATATTCTTTCTCTTTCTATAATATTGAAAAATGTTCTCGTAAAATTATTGATGTAAAATCATTACTTTTTAATGCAAAATGGTGACATTTGTCATATAATTCTGACTTGTATCACAATATTGCCAATTTTGTTGTTGTTCTTGTAAAATAGTGACATTTTTTTGAGTAAAACTATGACTTTTGTCATAATTTTGACAAGTAAAATTCCGATTATTAGTTGAATATTGCCAAAATTGTAAAGTTTTCTTATAGAATTGGGAACAATTTCTCATATTCTTTCTGTTTCTGTAATATTGCAATATTTTCTCTTAAAAAAAAAAAAACTTTTTAATGTAAATTCATAACTTTTTAATGCAAAATGGTGACATTTGTCATAAAATTCTGACTTTTATCACAATATTGCCAATTTTTTTTATTGTTCTTGTAAAACAGTGACATTTTTGGAGTAAAATTATGACTTTTGCGAAGTAAAATTCCTATTATTATTACAATATTGCCAAAATTGTAATGTTTTCTTATAAAACTGGGAACAATTTCTAATATTCTTTCTGTTTCAGTAATATTGCAATATTTTCTCGTAAAATTATTACTTTTTACTGCAAAATGGTGACATTTGTCATAAAATTCTGACTTTTATCATAATATTGCCAATTTTGTTGTTGTTCTTGTAAAATAGTGAAATTTTTTCGAGTAAAACTTTGACTTTTGTCATAATTTTGACAAGTAAAATTCCGATTATTAGTTGAATATTGCCAAAATTGTAAAGTTTTCTTATAGAATTGGGAATTTTTTGACTTGGGTTGAATAAAATGACGACTTTTATTATAACACCGCCAAAATTCTAAGCTTTTCTTGTGAAATTGTGACCTTTTTCTTGTGAAATTCCAACTAATTTTTCACAACAAGCTTTTTTATATTTGCATAGTTTGTATATATTATTAATGTTGTAAATACACTTCTTTATATATCTAGAAAGGCTGGTCCTGGAGAGGTAGGCATTTTTCGGAGGTCTCAAGAAGGTAAGAAATACAAGAATGTGTGTGTGTGTGTGTGTGCTTGTCTTTCTGCCCTTCTTGAGACATGAAGAAGGAAAAGTAGCTTCCATATGAGGAGGTGTGAACAAGTGAGGACATACATTTCTCATATTCTTTCTCTTTCTATAATATTGCAATATTTTCTCGCAAAATTATTCATGTAAAATCATTACTTTTTAATGCAAAATGGTGACATTTGTCATATAATTCTGACTTGTATCACAATATTGCCAATTTTGTTGTTTGCATTTTTTCGAGTAAAACTATGACTTTTGTCATAATTTTGACAAGAAAAATTACGATTATTAGTTGAATATTGCCAAAATTGTTCCCAGTTTTATAAGAAAACATTACAATTTTGGCAATATTGTAATAACAATAGGAATTTTACTTCGCAAAAGTCATAATTTTACTCCAAAAATTTCACTGTTTTACAAGAACAACAAAAAAATTGGCAATATTGTGATAAAAGTCAGAATTTTATGACAAATGTCACCATTTTGCAGTAAAAAGTAATAATTTTACGAGAAAATATTGCAATATTACAGAAACAGAAAGAATATGAGAATTTGTTCCCAGTTTTATTAAAAAAACATTACAATTTTGGCAATATTGTATTAATAATGGGAATTTTACTTCGCAAAAGTCATAATTTTACTCCAAAAATTTCACTGTTTTACAAGAACAACAAAAAAATTGGTAATATTGTGATAAAAGTCAGAATTTTATGACAAATGTCACCATTTTGCATTAAAAAGTTATGACTTTACGTTAAAAAGTAATAGTTTTATGAGAATATATTGCAATATTACAGAAACAGAAAGAATATGAGAAATTGTTCCCAATTCTATAAGAAAACTTTACAATTTTGGCAATATTCTAATAATAATCGAAATTTTACTTGTCAAAATTATGACAAAAGTCAAAGTTTTACTCGAAAAAATGTCACTGTTTTACAAGATCAACAACAAAATTGGCAATATTGTGATACAAGTCAGAATTATATGACAAATGTCACCATTTTGCAGTAAAAAGTAATAATTTTACGAGAAAATATTGCAATATTACAGAAACAGAAATAATATGATAAATTGTTCCCAGTTTTATAAGAAAACATTACAATTTTGGCAATATTGTAATAATAATAGGAATTTTGCTTCGCAAAAGTCATAATTTTACTCCAAAAATTTCATTGTTTTACAAGAACAACAAAAAAATTGGCAATATTGTGATAAAAGTCAGAATTTTATGACAAATTTTGCATTAAAAAGTTATGACTTTACATTAAAAAGTAATAGTTTTACGAGAAAATATTGCAATATTACAGAAAAAGAAAGAATATGGGAAATTGTTCCCAATTCTATAAGAAAACTTTCCAATTTTGGCAATATTCAACTAATAATCGGAATTTTACTTGTCAAAATTATGACAAAAGTCAAAGTTTTACTCGAAAAAATGTCACTGTTTTACAAGAACAACAACAAAATTGGCAATATTGTGATACAAGTCAGAATTTTATGACAAATGTCACCATTTTGCAGTAAAAAGTAATAATTTTACGAGAAAATATTGTAATATTACAGAAACAGAAAGAATATGAGAAATTGTTCCCGACATTTGTCATAAAATTCTGACTTTCATCACAATATTGCCAATTTTTTTGTTGTTCTTGTAAAACAGTGACATTGTTTTAGTAAAATTTTGACTTTTGCCAAGTAAAATTCCAATTATTATTACAACCTTGCCAAAATTGTAAAGTTTTCTTATAAAATTGTGACTTTTGCCGAGTAAAACGACGACTCTTTCCATACATTTGCCAACATTTTAAGCTTTTCTTGTAAAATTGTGACTGTTATTGAGTACAATTCCAACTTTTATCATAATATTGCACAAAGGTTAATTTTTTCTTTAAAATGTTTTGACTTGGGTTGAATAAAATTCTAAGCTTTTCTTGTGAAATTGTGACCTTTTTCTTGTGAAATTCCAACTAATTTTTCACAACAAGCTTTTTTATATTTGTATAGTTTGTATATATTATTAATGTTGTAAATACACTTCTTTATATATCTAGAAAGGCTGGTCCTAGAGAGGTAGGCATTTTTCAGAGGTCTCAAGAAGGTAATAAATACAAGAATGTGTGTGTGTGTGTGTGTGTGTGTGTGTGTGTGTGTGTGTGTGTGTGTGTGTGTGTGTGTGTGTGTACGTCACAGAGCAGCTGGTGTGTGGGCTAATGACTGCAACTCTCTTCATGGGTCTGAAAGGGGTTTTAGAGCAGGACTACTACAAGTTTCCCAACAAAAGCCAGATCCGACCAGCCTATTTGTGAAACAGGGATGACCTCCCGCGATCAATACTCCACAATTAAACAAACGCTCAGACCAATTAGGCAAATTGAGCCAGCGCCAAAGGCAGACTTGGCCTGATAGGAAGTCGGACGTGAGCACAATTAGAAGATAAAAGGTCCGGTCAGGCAGAAGAGTGCGGTCAAACGCTGGCTGTGTGCTGGGCTGCAAACTACAGCGTTTGAGATCACAAGCTGGACTTTGCCTGGAGTTGATGACCTTGACCAAGGAACACTTTGTTTGTTGCTTTGTTGGAAGGACGACACAACAGGTACTAGACTGACTGACACCTGAGTTTAAAGGACACACTTATAGGTGGAACACCTGACATTATAATGCAGATAACTACCACAACTAGGGATGTATATCTTTAAGATTTTATCAATACCAATATCGATATAGCTTATCGATACCTGATTTCTTATCTGTACTATTGTCATGACTTGGTCCTGGGTGTGTGCTTTTCCAGGATGCAACGGAAAGTTAGCTCGTGCGAGACGGGAATGAAGGTACATGATTTATTATTATCAAAAAAAGGAATAAATGAAAGCGCGCACAGTGGCGGAGAATAAACTATGAAACCAAAAGACTATAGCAAAAAAAGTACAAACAAAAAACACGCACAATGGCGGAGAACAAACTATGAAACCAAAAAGACTATAAACATGGAACAAAAACTTACTTGGCTTGGACAAAAGTAGTTGCTTGAGGAATTGACATGAAAAGAAGTATCAGGCATGAACAGAGCATAAATGTGTTGAGGTCGTCAGGACGAACAACAGAAAATGAATGAACTTAAATACTATGGACATGATTAGTGAAAGCAGGTGCGTGGCTCAAAACGTGAAACAGGTGCGTGACGTGACAGGTGAAAACTAATGGTTG
The DNA here is from genome assembly GCF_033978685.3 of Nerophis lumbriciformis. Lineage (NCBI taxonomy): Eukaryota > Metazoa > Chordata > Actinopteri > Syngnathiformes > Syngnathidae > Nerophis > Nerophis lumbriciformis. The sequence goes on from NC_084549.2 coordinate 3,403,651, forward strand.
CTATGGTGACCAGACAAGGGAGTGAAAAGACAGAAACTAAACAAAACATGACTTAAAACAAAACATGATAATACAGACATGACAACTATATGTCAATTGTGTCATTTAACCTCTCACAAAAGGAAAGTCTTTTATCTTTTAAGGTCTCAAACAAGTCAACTTGTGTAGAATGTGCACATGTGCAATGCAGATGTTACGTCATCATCTTGTAAAGACCATTTTACAATTATATTATTATTCATAATACAACATTATTCTATTATTACAATTACACTCAGTATATCCATCCATCTATTCCCTACCGTTTACACACACACACACACACACACACACACATATATATATATATATATATATATATATATATATATATATATATATATATATATATATATATATATATATATATATATGTATATATCAGTGACGTGCAGTCACTAGAGGCAGGTGAGGCCCCGCCTCACATCACATCCATCCATCCATCCATTTTCTACCGCTTATTCCCTTTGGGGTCGCGGGGGGCGCTGGAGCCTATCTCAGCTACAATCGGGCGGAAGGCGGGGTACACCCTGGACAAGTCGCCACCTCATCGCAGGGCCAACACAGATAGACAGACAACATTCACACTCACATCCACACACTAGGGCCAATTTAGTGTTGCCAATCAACTTATCCCCAGGTGCATGTCTTTGGAGGTGGGAGGAAGCCGGAGTACCCGGAGGGAACCCACGCAGTCACGGGGAGGACATGCAAACTCCACACAGAAAGATCCCGAGCCCGGGATTGAACCCAAGACTGCAGGACCTTCGTATTGTGAGGCAGATGCACTAACCCCTCTGCCACCGTGAATCACATCACATCATGGAAAGAAAAAAATGTAAAAAGAAAAAAATATATATCAAATTGTTAAATGTATCCAGTGATTATACTATAAAGTTATTTTCCATTTAACTTCACCAGTCTTAGATTATTTTTAGTCAAAATCGCTGAATTTTCACATTTACCGTTCAAATACTGAGAAGAGACGGTGCGGTGAACAGCAGCCAGTCGAGGCACGTCACTCAGTGCCTCAACATGGATTGCGGACTCGGCTAACTGCTGGCCTGCTGTGCAGTGAGACTGTATTGCTATATGAACTACAGGGCCGGCCCGTGGCATAGGCCGTATAGGCAAATGCTAAGGGCGCCATCCACCAGGGGGCGCCACGCCAGTGCCACAAATGTTGGATAAAAAAATAAAAAAATAAAAGTTGGTAATATTATTTCTAAATACAAAAAATAATCCCACGTTAATTAAAATGCAAAGTAAAGCCTATTTAATAGAAATATTATTTGTTACAACATTACGCCC